>NC_060189.1:51019486-51264266 GCF_021184085.1 Oncorhynchus gorbuscha | reverse complement strand
GCTTGTTCTCCCATCTTTTTAAATAGTGAGCCAGCATGTTTTAAAATATATTTTCATGACTGATCGAAACCAATGTTATCATGCTCTCTGTCTCTCTGAAAGCAGACGTAGTGCGCAATATGTTCCCAGATAGCACACGTATGTCTGCCCAACGTAGGCACGATGTATACAGGATACATTGGGAAGATGCCAATTAGCAAACGCTGTATAAACGGCAAGACTTTGATGTATTTAGAATGCCTACATCTTACAGTTCTACATTGTTTTATACATCGACATTCTGTTCTGATGTCTCATTGATATCTTCTCCAAACGACATACATACATACATACATACATACATACATACATACATACATACATACATACATACAGCTTGACATACATACATACATACAGAGATGCATACATACATAGAAGGGGGAAAGGACATTGTGTGTCGTCTGCATAGCAATGATAGGAGAGACCATGTGAGGTTATGACAGAGCCAAGTGACTTGGTGTATAGCATACATACATACATAGCATACATGGTGACATACATACATACATACATGGTAGGACATACATACGTCCCAACTCGGCCAAAGATATCTTCTCCAAACGCATGCATACATACATACATACATACATACATACATACATTTACATTTACATTTAAGTCATTTAGCAGACGCTACATACATACATACATACATACATACATACATACATACATACATACATACATACATACATACATACATACGTCGGCCAAAGTACGCGCGTTATCTGGGGTTTGCAACACGAAATCGCAATAAAATCTCAGTATCAAATCAAACGCATATGAAATCCTGAGAATAGCAATGCATATGGTATCGTCACATAAGTGTCACGATAATGTAATGAAACAGGCAGGGAGCAGGTCTCGAACCGCAAAAAAACATGTTCAAGCGGCAGAGTGCACATCCGCGCTTATAAACCCAGGGCAGTTACAATAATATCGTATTGTGAGGTCCCTGTGAATTCCGTGTCTAGCATATAATATGTTCAGTCCTCCACCCACCTCGCATTCGTCTCATCTAGGTGGTATGTAGACGGGGCAAGAATATGTACAACGTGACTTAATTATTCCTTTCGGTGTAACTAGGCTAGGGCTGGCGATATTTCGAATTAATTTGTTTTTGCGCAATATTCCAAATGATTGTATCAGAATCGAGTTGTTTTATGAGCAAGTATGTCCGCCTGTTCTCGTGTTTTTGTTGTTGGATCCTTCGCACCTTCTGTGCTGAGTGCAGTGACTGTAGGCTGTGAACCGTTCTATTTACATTCACAAACACCAAGCCCCTCAACCAGATCACTCATTCCTCTCAGACGAGATTTCAACTCGCTCTCTGCGTCTGAGGTTTAATCCAACGGAATCTGTCACATGGACACCGAAACAAATTGAAACATTATTTTACTGTAACACAGAAGTTAGTCTTTCTAACGATACCCCTTGTATGTCTTAACTACTCAAATTGGGCGCAGGGCAGACACTACTAAAACGGAAGTATTAATGAACATGCATTCTGGAAAATTAAAGTTCAGTTTGTGGCACCGGGCCATTGCGGTTCGCCAGAAGCATTTTAGCCAAAGACTGTTATACTAGCTGTCTAATCAGTTTTATAAATGTGCCATAAGCATGAAACTAAATTATATAAGGAATTGGAAACTTGTTATCTCAAGGTAGTCCACCTGAATTCAACATCTGAACAAAGTAGACAGGCTAGCATACTGTTCAAACAGTTGGATAGAAGGGTGTGTTTATAACATTCCAACTGTTCTACCTCGTTGTTAGCTAGCAAATAGATCTAAGTTGGCTAGACTTTAAATCTAAAGATTAGCTGGCTACTCACTAGAACGTGGGCTTGTGCTTGCGAGATTGTTTGAGACTTGTGTTAATTTTCTATAATGCCTGCTCCAAGAAGTTAAATATTAGTGAATGCGCGTTACATTTGTAACGAAAAGGACATTTTCATAGATGCACTTGAAAACCAGATCAGTGATTATTGCAAAAAAACAGTTAAACTATATTGATTAAATTATTAGTGGATTTAATGGTAGTGGAAGGCTTATATTTAGGCTAGGTATAACCCTGAATTCATTAGATTATTGCTGACTATATGAAATGCAGTGTATTTGACCTTTTAATTGTACAACAAAGCTTATTGTGAGTCACCCATAGATTTGTCCATATTGCTCAGAGCTAAGCGAGATCTACCATCTTCAAAGGATGGCTGATCAAGTGATATCTACTACAACTATTGTGACTCCCACTCCAACGAACTGGGAAGGCAGACAAAATGACTCCAGACAAAAGAGAAACGGGTTTGACTCCATCACAATGAAAAGCGTCAAGTAGGAAGAAATGTTCTAGAAATGTTTTATTCTGTATATTTTTTTTAACATTTGGTATGAGAGTGCATCTAAGGTTAAAGAGAGGGGCTCTTGGATTGTTTTCAAGAAACCCTTTGGTCTATAATTTACTGCTGAAGTGTTGATACTGACATATTTATTGATTAGGAAGGGGGCAATGATGGTCATTGATTCCCAGACCTATGGTTGTCACGGTACCAGTATTGCAATACCACAAATCATGATACTTGATTTTCTGCGACAACAAAGAACATGACTGAACTCTATTGTCCTTTAAAAACCTGCTGTTTTAAAATATTGTGTGACGAGCCTTTAGCTTGGGGGTGACAACAGGGTGTGACTCTGGGTGACAACAGAAAGCTGGGTTTGCAACATTAGGGAGAAAAAAGACTTCGCTTCATTATAAATATATGGTTATTGGCCTCACATTTCTTATTAAGCATAGATTTATCTGGGTTGTTGAGATCATAGTCAGTCTGTAATATATTGGGCCCTGGCTGTAAGAGGCTCCGCTGCAGGAAGCTTCAATCGTTCCCTCTCGCCCACCAGCCAATCAGGGCTCTCTTGAGTCAGATGAGGGAAGGCCCCTCCCCCCCTCCCCTCTTTACTCTCTCTCGGCAGGCTGCTGCTGCTTTGTCGGCTAGGAGGAAGACCAGCTAGCCTTTTGCAGTGAGACTTTCAAATGCTCCGAAGGGAAGCAAAGAGACCAAAGAAAGGAGGAGAGAAGGATAGAGAGAGGGGGAGCTCTGAAAGAGAGAGGGAGAGGAGTGGATCGCAGAGTGGACTGACCATGCATCCAAGGCCTATAGGCAGAAACCCTCATGTGAGTCAAGGTGGCTTTTATCCTCCTTTTTTCCTCCTCGCATGCTGCTGCTCCCCTTATCGCTCAGAATAGGAAGCAGCCCCGGTCTTGTGACACTTCATTGGAAACAAGGGCAGTGTGTGTCAGGGGACGGTGGATTCTGGCTCGAAGGCTATGTTTAGACAGGCAGACAAATTCAGATTTTTTTTCTTTTGACCAATCACATCAGCTTTTTTTCACGTCCGATCTTTTTCAGAGCTGATCTTTTTGGTCAAAAGACCAATTTGTGAAAAGATCAGAATTGGGCTGCCTATGTAAACGCACCTTAAGAACCAAACCAGTGCGGGGAGGAAAAATGCCTGGCTAGCATGTTAGCTTTTCAGTGAGACATCCGCCGTAGTCTGCAGGCTGTGTGTGTGTGTGTGTGTCAGGGAGAGAGATGCAGAGAAGGGATGGGTTGGTTGGATTGTTGTGATGAATGCATTGGCTGTCTGTCTGAATGCATGGACTGCCCAATGTTTCTCTTCTCGTTGTTCAACAAACCAAATGATAAAGATTAAATTTCACGTTGCAGTTGAATGGGAGTCAGTTCATTGAAAAATGCGAAGGTTTCTCTTCTGGTTGCTAGCGTAGCCTTATGACTGTGAGACTATGTGAATGTGACATGTTCAATTGAGGCACCGTGTCTCATCACTCCACATGTCATTGAATGAAAGGGGTTTGTTTCCAAGATGACATGCATACAATGTTCGGTTGTAGGTTAATACATTGATGATGCCAACTGATGGTCATCAGAGCTTTTGACTCCTTTATATTAAGAATGTCACAGCATTTGGGGCACTAGCTTATATCTTTTTATGAAAGCGGTTCACGGGCTATGCCTCGATATCCCAGGGAAACGGTCAGATAGGCGTCTTTCAGTATTTGTGGTCGTTTGGATGCTGTGACGGTGCCTGAATGTAGGCCTGTCTTGCTCTGTACTACATCAGATTTTAATTGTATTTTTTTAACTGGGTGTCAAAACTATGCTGTGGTGAGCAGCCTTGATTTAGCCTCTCCTAGATAAAAATAAAAAAAAAACATTTTCAGCGGAGAAGTCTTTAATCTGGGTTTGGGAAACCAAACTTAAACATCTCCGTTTGTGTTGAATGACTTCTTATCACCGCCGATCATCTGCTCCGAAGTTGAAACCTCAAAGGGGATTACTTATGGACAACGTCTGGCACAGTCCCATTTTTAAACCACCTCCAGGAACGCCCCAGGTTTGGGTTACTTGTTGACGCACGCGTCTGTCAATATTAGGCTGTAGTTAGTAGTGCACCATAACCTTTACAGTTGTGTTCTTTTGACCACTTGTTTTTAGGGGTCTGTTTGCCTGGGCGTTGGTACAGCTGCATTTGTACACTGTCGCTCTGCTGCGAGTCAATTACTACTTCACAGCTTGGTGGAAGACATCTCACTGTTCTCCAGTCTCAGTTCTTTTGAAGCGGTGAAGGGATGGAATAAGAATATACACATATAAATATATGGATGGGCATTGACCGAGCGGCATAAGCAAGATGCAATAGATGGTGTAAAATACAGTGTATATACACATGGGATGAGTAATGCAAGATATGTAAACATTATTAAAGCGACTAGTGTTCCATTTATCAAAGTGGCCAATGATTTCAAGTCTGTATATAGGCAGCAGCCTCACTGTGTTAGTGATGGCTGTTTTAACAGTCTGGTGGCCTTGAGATAGAAGCTGTTTTTCAGTCTCTCGGTACCAGGCGGTGGTGCAGCCAGACATGATGCTCTTAATTGTGCATCTGTAGGAGTTTGTGAGGGTCTTAGGGGCCAAGCCAAATTTCTCCAGCCTCCTGAAGTTGAAGAGGCGCTGTGATGCCTTCTTCACCACGCTGTCTGTGCGGATGGACCATTTCAGTTTGTCCGTGATGTGTACGCCGAGGAACTTAACTTTCCACTTTCTCCACTGCTGTCCCGTCGATGTGGATAGTGGGGTGCTCCCTCTGCTGTTTCCTGAAGTCCACAATCATTTTGTTTTGTTGACGTTGATCTTATCAGGGGTTAGCATATACTGTGTAAATATTATCCCATGATCTATCTTGACGTGGTATCACTTCTGACTCGTTAAAAAATTTGTTGAATTTGATTTTAGACTTTGATCGATCTTACGGCGTAGCCTAGTGTAGGCTATATCAACACTTTTCTTCATTGATATTTATACCACCGAAGTACATTCATAATATGTTCACTGCAGAAACATTCTGTAATAGTAGAATGAAACAAATTGGCTAAGGCTGTCGAAGGACTCTAGGTAATTGATGATGAAGAGAGATCAAGATGGCTTACAGAGTATGAGATGTTTTATTGACCGAGACGAGCAGAGACACGGGCAGGTGTCGAAGCATGCAGCCATGACGGAGCACCCGGGAGAGCACCCGGAGCACCCGGAAGTACATTTTCTCAAAGCTTTACTTCTTTGTGACTATCTTTTTATACTTGGTTTTGTGTCATGTGCCTTTTTAAAATAAGTAATCAACTTGAAACATATTACAACAATTTGAGTGTAGAGTTTCAACAAACCAGTAGACCATATCTGGCTAAGCTTCCAGGTAACCAACTTTAACCATTCACATCAGTGTTGACATGAGAGACCACAGATACAAGTAGCTTGTTAGCGGCTGGAGTGTACAGCAGGGCCTTCTCTCTAGACCTTGGGAGGAGACTCTCCTTAACTTAAGACTTAATGGATTCACAAACAGATTGAATTAGTTTCAGGAACCACCTGCAGGATGACCCCATATTCTATGATAAAGTGTTTTGTTTTTCAAAGGCCCGTTCGACATCACTGTCCATTTTTGAGCTTACAAGCAAAACACACAGAAGCATGTTTATATACAGTGCCTTTGGAAAGTATTCAGACCCCTTGACTTTTTTTCCACATTTGTTACGTTACAGCCTTGTTCGAAAATTGATTAAATTGTTTATATTCCTCATCAATCTACACACAATAACCCTTTCCCTCGATCCTGACTAGTCTCTCAGTCCCTGCCTCTGAAAAACATCCCTACAGCATGATGCTGCCACCACCATTCTTCACCGTAGGGATGGTGCCAGGTTTCCTCCAGACGTGACGCTTGGCATTCAGGCCAAAGATTTCAATCTTGGTTTCATCAGACCATCAGACATTTTGAATGCTTAGCAGGACAGGAAAAGGGTCCAATACACACACTTAATATAAGGAATTTTAAATTATTTATACTTTTACTTTTGATACTGAAGTATATTTTTTTAACCAAGTACTTTTAGAATTTTACTCAAGTAGAATTTTACTGGGTGACTTTTACTTGAGTCATTTTCTATGAACGTATCTTTTACTTTTAATCAAGCATGACAATTGGGTACTTTTTCCACCACTGGTTGATAACGACAAATCATTGTGGTCGATTTGCGTCTATTGATTTTGCAAATCACTATGACCCCCGCCTCTCTCTAACCCTTTATCACATTCAATGGCAGCGGAGGCACTGAACTCTTGACCTATTACTTTTCCGATCCCTTCACTGTGCGCCTTCAACATCATAGCTGTGATTGGTTGTCGTAGGTAGCCATCCAATGATTGTGGAGATAATTGTCAGACTTGCCCTTCCATATCAGAACCGGTGTCTGTCCATGAGGACAGGACTATATAAGGCTAGTATTTGTTTATTAATTAGTTTTGTGGTTTAGTTTTTTTGTGTGTGTGTTTTCATGCAACAGTGCCTACATAATAGGAGAACCCATGGGAGTATTGTCCTGCATGGAGATGCGATATGAGGTGTTACTGTTGTAGTGTATATTAGATGAGCATAGCCCAGGGGCCATATTCATAAAGTGTCGCAGTTAGTAGGAATGCTGATCTAGGATCAGTTTTGCCTTTTTAGATTATAATGACTGTACAGGGGGGTTTCTGATCCGAGGTCTGGACTCCTACTCCGAGACTCTTTGTGAGAATAGCCCCAGATCAGAGTTGTTGTAGTCGGATCAGAGGGGCATACTACAAAAGCTGGCTAACTTGGTGATCCTGCTAACTTGGATAACAATCGTATCAGTCCATACCAATTTCAAGCATATATTCTGAAATAATGCGAAGTTATTTTGGAACATTTGAAATAAGTCAGCTGGCTAACTTATTGATCCTGCTTTGTGACATTCCCCTCTAGATAGTAGTAGTCTCGATCAGAGTTGTTGATAGAAGTAGCCTTGTTGGTTGAACAAGAGCGGATCACCAGGCATAGTTAGTTGACACAGCAGACCATAGCCCTATACTATAAATCTGGTTTGAGGAGTTGGCGAGGAAGCTTTGGTCAACTCGGAGGTCAACTCGGAGGTCAACTCGGGATAACCAGTGACACAAACGTCTCACCTTTTTTTAGCCAGGTACATTTCTATGGCAATGAATCGTTCAGAACAAACGGGGCAGGCTAACTCCATTTATCCTGAAATGAAGTGTCTGAGCCAGAAGTTGAGGACCAATGAAATCAGATTCCCTCCCTCTCGCAAAGATAGGCCTGTTTTCCTCAAATGAAGGGGATAATGACAAACTTACTTTTGGTATACCAGGCACGGTGGCAGGTAGATGAAAAAAAATTGGGAGGGGGTGTTGCCATAATTACACAAACACAATCAAAATGGATGTGCATACTTAATGTTTCTAAACAAGAAATGTCTTACTAGTAAGTAGTAATGTGGTATATTGCTATATTTAATATTCTGTGACCTTGAGTAGTTTAAGAAATACAGTGCCTTGCGAAAGTATTCGCCCCCTTGAACGCCCAATTTTTCAGTTTTTGATTTGTTAAAAAAGTTTGAAATGTCCAATAAATGTCGTTTCACTTCATGATTGTGTCCCACTTGTTGTTGATTCTTCACAAAAAAATACAGTTTTATATCTTTATGTTTGAAGCCTGAAATGTGGCAAAAGGTCGCAAAGTTCAAAAGCGGGGCCAAATACTTTCGCAAGGCACTGTATCAGACAATGTTTAGACGCCCCTTTTGGGTTACTTTGGTAACAGGGCCACTGGAGTATCATGTGTGTAAATAGCCAAGAAAGTCTCACTTTAGACTTTCAAGTAAATTAAACCAACTTTTTATGCCTGTGCCCATTTGCTTCTAAAAACAAATCTTAGAGTGCTCACAGTCCCCCATCGGGCAGTGTTGCTGTGCGAGGTGGGATAGTTATTTTAAAAAAAAAAAATATATATATATATATACACTACCGTTCAAATGTTTGGGGTCACTTAGAAAAGCACATTTTTGGTCCATTTTAAAATAACATCAAATTGATAAATTGTGTAGACATGGTTAATGTTGTAAATTACTATTGTAGCTGGAATATTATTGGAACATCTACATGGGCGTACAGAGGCCCATTATCAGCAACCATCACTACTGTGTTCCAATGGCACATTGTGTTAGCTAATCCAATTTTATAATTTTAAAAGGCTAATTGATCATTAGAAAACGCTTTTGCAAATATGTTAGTACAGCTGAAAACTGTTGTACTGATTAAAGAAACAATAAAAAGGGCCTTCTTTAGACTAGTTGAGTATCTGGAGCATCAGCATTGGTGGGTTCGATTACAGGCTCAAAATGGCCAGACACAAGGAACTTTCTCCTGAAACTCGTCAGTCTATTCTTGTTCTGAGAAATGAAGGCTATTCCATGTGACAAATTGCCAAGAAACTGAAGATCTCATACAATGCTGTGTACTACTCCCTTCACAGAACATGATGAAGAGCATCAGGCCACTCCTATAAACCTCACTGTTTTCATCACAGCTTCCTTTGACTGACATTCCAGCGTCTCAACTCTAAACACCATCATCTCTCTCTCTCTCTATGCTCACCAGGAACTGTACTTTCTGAGAATGCAGAGGACGAGAGAGAAGACTGACAAGATGGAGGAGAACAAAGCCATGAGGAAGCTGCGGGTGTGCGTGGCAACGTGTAACCGGGCAGACTACTCCAAGCTGGCACCCATCATGTTTGGCATCAAGGCCAACCCGGATGAGTTTGAGCTGGAGGTGGTGGTGCTGGGTTCCCATCTCATTGACGATTATGGGTGAGTTTGAGCTGAATGTGGGTGTGCTGGAACTTGTTTTTCCTGATCCACTGACATCACAACTATTTACCAATGTTTTTACAATGACAGTCATTGTTTATTTGCACTCTGAAGTGTTATTTGAGTAATCATGTCTCAAGTTTTTTTCCGGATTGCTTGACCTGACCAGGAAAAACTCTTGTCCTTAATGAGGACCACACTGGAAATAAGTCTGAGTTTGTGTTTTTATCCGTGACAATATTTTGTTTATTGTTAATTTCACTTAGTTGAATCAACTTTATGTATTTATAAATCGTCTAATAGGATGTATTCATTCATTCATTAAATGATTGGTTTGGCCACCTGTCCTCCTTTAGCAACACGTTCCGGATGATCGAGCAGGATAACTTTGACATCGGCTCCAAGCTGCACACCATCGTGCGTGGGGAGGACGAGGCCGCCATGGTGGAGTCAGTGGGTCTGGCGCTGGTCAAGCTGCCAGATGTCCTCCACCGTCTCCGTCCCGACGTTCTGGTCGTCCACGGCGACCGCTTCGACGCCCTCGCCCTGGCAACTGCTGCCGCTCTGATGAACATTCGCATCCTGCACCTGGAGGGAGGAGAGGTGAGGGGATGGAGGAAGTGATGACATATATCTGAAGTTTTTTTCCGGAAGTAGTGTTGGGAGCCGAATATAACTAGATTAAAATATTGGTTGCTCCCTCCACCTGGTATTTCATATAGGATGTTTTTTAAATGTCGTTTTGTGTATTTTAGTTACTATTTACCGTGTAATTGCCATCTAACTATGTAATTGCTGAGTTAATACCTGCTAATTACCATAAACAATAACGAGGTTACCAAAAATACACAGAAGTCCTGGAAACCAATGAAGGCAACATAACAGAGATAATGATGGTCTTGGTTCAATAAAAATAACTATTTGTTCCCTAAGGGCAATGGCAGTGCTTCAAACACTCAACAAACCGCCACAGAGACTAGACTTTTTTATCCTGATGTCTGATCCTTCCTCCTTTCCCATCCCAAGGTGAGTGGCACCATCGACGACTCGATCCGTCACTCCATCTCCAAGCTGGCCCACTACCACGCCTGCTGCACCCGCACCGCCGAACAGCACCTCATCGCCATGTGTGAGGACCACACTCGCATCCTGTTGGCGGGCTGCCCCTCCTACGACAAGCTGCTGGCCGCCCATCACCGCGACGACTACATGGACATCATCAGGAACTGGCTCGGTACGTATTGGAGTAACTATCCTTAACCCCTAAATCAGTGTCTTTCAAATTCTTTCAGTGGGGGAATGCAGTTCAATGCAGTATACCAGACTAATAGCCAGGTTCCAGGGCCCAGTGTTTTTCCTGGTCAGGCAGGGAATTACAACCTCTGCTGTCAGTGTCAAGCACCCAAACTAAGACGGCTACAGTTTCTGCACAGTACCAGTTTTGAACTCCTATTTGAATATGCAGCAGATCTCTTGATGGCCTAGTCAGCTACAGTTACCTGGACTGAGGACAGTGAGGCCGTTTTTTTTTTTTTTAGGTTTGATGTCCTGCCTTTACATCACCAAGGTGACAAAGTCGCAGTGTCTTTGTCATGTAATTATATCTAACCCTGCCTGGTATTACACCCAACATGAACCCACTATTAATTTCCAACATGCGCTTGTCAATGAACGCACCACACTTCAGAAACAGCATGTGAAAAGTCTGTCAGCATCCCAACAACTTGTCTTCTCGAGATACAGGTAACGCACCCTAACGTGGTGTGTGAGTAGGCGGTGCCCTGGAGTGCATCCATGCGACCTGATTGGTTGGAATGAGGGGAGGCTTCAATAAAGGGTGATTGACAGGGCTGCAGGCCAATCAGGTTGAAAGGGCCAGCCTTTTATTACCAACTTTAGGACAGTGGTATAGTACATATACCACTATATAGTATAGTGATATGGTACAGTAGCTAGTACCGTCGGTGTGGAAAGATGTGGGAAACGTGTGATCATAAAATATTGTTAAATCAGTTCATAGATTTCTGGGGCTTTTAGCGAGTCCCTTCGGGGCAGAAAGAGCAGTGGCAGCGGTAGCCTGTTGACTTCACCCAGTTCAGAAAGTACTAGAACGTTCTAAATGACATCCACAGGAGACAATGTGAAGGAGCACGACTACATCGTGGCCCTGCAGCACCCGGTCACCACTGACATCAAGAACTCCATCAAGATCTACGAGCTGATGTTGGACGCCCTCATCTCCTTCAACAAGCGAACGCTCGTCCTCTTCCCCAACATAGACGCAGGTCAGTGGGGTATTCGCTATTATTTATTTATTTTTGTCGCCCTTTCCTCATTTCGCTCCTCTTGGCGCCGTCATATTGCGCAACCCCACACTCATATCGTGGAGCTGGAGCTACAGTGTCAACCCTCCCTTGGTCAATAGTGTGAGAAGGCTGCTCTGTTGAAGGGATCTGCTTTTCTAGTTCAGCTGCATGTCTTTGATCCTTCTTAGATCTAATACATGTTCCCCCCTCTGTAAATTGTCTAGGAACAAGCATGACATGTTTTGGGTTTCATCTTACACGCTACAGCAAGTGTCTCATCTAATGCCAACAGAATGTACAGTAAATGCCTAAGGCAATTTAGTGTCTCGGGCTGAATCCTTCAGTCTGTCTCATGGTTAGGGCTAGGACTGGTTTGAAGAGCGTAGAATGTCCCCCAGAAAGGATTAGAAACCAAGTTTACAGTACTTAAAATCCAACGAAACACTACGGCAAAACAAGAAATGGCTGCAGTTGATTCAGTTGAATGTCCAAGTGTAGACTGTGTAGGAGTCGGTTAAATTAGACATCCCACAGTCTTCTCCGTTCCGTCTTGTAACTCCTGGCAACCCCTGTCCCGTCTCCGTGACGACCCCCAACAGGAAGTAAGGAGATGGTGCGTGTGATGAGGAAGAAGGGCGTGGAGCAGCACCCTAACTTCCGGGCGGTGAAGCACGTGCCCTTCGAGCAGTTCATCCAGCTGGTGTGTCACGCTGGGGCCATGATCGGCAACAGCAGCTGTGGCGTCAGAGAGGCCGGGGCATTCGGGACCCCCGTCATCAACCTGGGGTCCAGGCAGACTGGGAGAGAGACTGGTAGGGGGGTCTACTAATGTCCATTTAGTCCAAAATAGCACCCCATTCCCTATATAGTGCTCGAATATGGGCCCTGGTCAAAAGTAGTGCACTAAATGGAGAAATGGTGTGCCATTTTGGACTAAATGCGTGCCATTTGGGCCTACTTGTGGTTACCAGTGTTACTTTTCATTGTATATTTCCTGGTATAGTTCTTCATTGTAATTTGCCAATACAGTATGAGCGTTTTGGTGATTGCTTTGTTGTCATTCTTCAAGTCGTCCCATTATGAATGCTTATAGGATGTTGAGCTGTATTTTTTTTAACTTCCAGGTGAAAACGTCCTCCATGTCCGAGACGCAGACACTCAGAATAAGATCTACCATGCCCTGGAGCTGCAGTTCGGGAAGAGATACCCCTGGTTAGCATTATCGTTATTACAAGTTACAACAGGGAGACGCCATCCAGAAGCAGAGAAAATGTCTAACTGACCTCTTGGAGACGGGGCCTTTCTATCCTAATCAGACAGCACCACATGTTCAGTAAACACCAACACCAGAAAGACTAGAAATACAAAACAAAAAGGTAGCGACTGTCAGCTGATACAGAATCACAGTGTTCACAGGATGTCATCAGTACAACAGTGAATAATCAGTGTGTCCTTGTACATCCAGTCTGGCGTCAACCACTATCAATAGATAGGAGAATAATCCATAACGTTCACTATCAAGTCCATCAAGACCATCAACCTGCACCTTGAGTGTCACAAACGGAGCACTGGAAAGTGTGTGTTACAGAAACTCAGAATCACTCTGAACTGAACTTAAAGGTGAACCGCCGCTTAGAACCAACTTATTTGGTTTTAAATGGCCCATGTGGCATAGATACGAGTCAGAAATATTCATTCTAGTGTCAAAATTGACTACAAACTGTAAATAAGATCATTTTGGTCAAAGTCCAAAACGGAGTTTGTCACGACATACTGGTGAGTTGGGGATGGATTACGATCGTGCCCAGTGCCCACTAACAGAAAATAAGACAGTGCTGATTGTCCTCTGTCGGCTGCGCACACATCCAATCACAGCAGCCAGAGCATCCAGACTGAGACCGACCTGCCCATTACTCAGCACCTCAGACTTGTCGCCAATGTTATGCTGAAATAATCCTGAAGTGGCCACTTGCTGATGTGTTTGATAGTGTCAATCACTCGAGTCTGAAAACTTACTTGGCCAAAATGATCGTTGAGACGATCAGAGTGCACTTGTCTCTCAACTGGAACGTGTCAGTATTCCTAAACCCATTCGTAAGCATATTGCACCCCCCCCCCCCAAAAAAACTGTTTTGTAACATCATTCCCTATTAAACACTGTCAGACCGATACACTCTGGTAATGATGACAAAGTTGTAAAAAGCAAAACTGCGCCGACGCGCACACTTCGCACCGCACCAGTGACTTGATAAGCTGATTGTGGCCTGGCTGCTCAATATGCCTGATACAGTGCCTTGCGAAAGTATTCGGCCCCCTTGAACTTTGCGACCTTTTGCCACATTTCAGGCTTCAAACATAAAGATGTAAAACTGTATTTTTTTGTGAACAACAAGTGGGACACAATCATGAAGTGGAACGACATTTATTGGATATTTCAAACTTTTTTAACAAATCAAAAACTGAAAAATTGGGCGTGCAAAATTATTCAGCCCCCTTAAGTTAATACTTTGTAGCGCCACCTTTTGCTGCGATTACAGCTGTAAGTCGCTTGGGGTATGTCTCTATCAGTTTTGCACATCGAGAGACTGAATTTTTTTCCCATTCCTCCTTTCAAAACAGCTCGAGCTCAGTGAGGTTGGATGGAGAGCATTTGTGAACAACAGTTTTCAGTTCTTTCCACAGATTCGATTGGATTCAGGTCTGGACTTTGACTTGGCCATTCTAACACCTGGATATGTTTATTTTTGAACCATCCCATTGTAGATTTTGCTTTATGTTTTGGATCATTGTCTTGTTGGAAGACAAATCTCCGTCCCAGTCTCAGGTCTTTTGCAGACTCCATCAGGTTTTCTTCCAGAATGGTCCTGTATTCGGCTCCATCCATCTTCCCATCAATTTTAACCATCTTCCCTGTCCCTGCTGAAGAAAAGCAGGCCCAAACCATGATGCTGCCACCACCATGTTTGACAGTGGGGATGGTGTGTTCAGGGTGTTGCTTTTACATGGTTGCCAAAAAGTTCAATTTTGGTTTCATCTGACCAGAGCACCTTCTTCCACATGTTTGGTGTGTCTCCCAGGTGGCTTGTGGCAAACTTTAAACAACACTTTTTATGGATATCTTTAAGAAATGGCTTTCTTCTTGCCACTCTTCCATAAAGGCCAGATTTGTGCAATATACGACCGATTGTTGTCCTATGGACAGAGTCTCCCACCTCAGCTGTAGATCTCTGCAGTTCATCCAGAGTGATCATGGGCCTCTTGGCTGCATCTCTGATCAGTCTTCTCCTTGTATGAGCTGAATGTTTAGAGGGACGGCCAGCATTGGTCAACATTGGATCATTCAGAGATCCTCACTGAATTTCTGGAGAGAGTTTGCAGCACTGAAAGTAAAGGGGCTGAATAATTTTGCACGCCCAATTTTTCAGTTTTTGATTTGTTAAAAAAGTTTGAAATATCCAATAAATGTCGTTCCACTTCATGATTGTGTCCCACTTGTTGTTGATTCTTCACAAAAATATACAGTTTTATAACTTTGTTTGAAGCCTGAAATGTGGCAAAAGGTTGCAAAGTTCAAGGCCGTATACTTTCGCAAGGCACTGTAGCTACTGTTTCTTGGCTTCATTGATGAACACAGTTGGAACTTAGCTAGCTAGCAAGTGATTAAGGGCACTGATAAACAGCGTGTAGCTTGTGCTTTATTTACGATAGTTTGACAGCTTGCAGATAATGAATTCGCAGACATGTTATTGTTCCCAGAAATCAGTCCTGAGCGCGTAGCCACTCGACAGACTGTCTGCAGTGTACTGACTAGTTTCTCATGGACATTTTGTTATCTTGAGAAATACTGCACCAAACACCTTAACTAGATTTAGAATTGCGCGACTGAAACCTTCTTGGTAAAAACTTACATTTAATTACAGATGTCTTGATTACGGATTAATTCTGACCATTTTTTATATTTTGAGGAAGTGGCACGGTGACTCAGGAGGGACAAACAACTGTACCTGCCATGGTACAATTAAGCAATAAGGCCCGACGGGGTGTGGTATATGGCCAATATACCACAGCTAAAAGCTGTTCTCATGCACAACGCAATGCGGAGTGCCTGGATACAGACCTTAGCCATGGCATATTGGCCATATTAGGTGCCTTATTGCTATTATAAACTGGTTACCAATGTAACTAGAGCAGAAAAAAAGTTTTTTTTCATACCCATGGAATATGGTCTGATGTACCACGGCTGTCAGCCAATCAGCATTTGGGGCTCGAACCACCCAGTTTATAACATATGAACATACCACACCCCCAAGACAACTCATTCGGCTTCAGTCATGGTCGCTAGCAATTCTTAATGAGCAATCTTCAAAACGAGGCCAAATCAGTGCAGTCACCCTTTAAGTAATCTTACATTTCCCCATTTCAAGAACTTATACCTTCAAAAAATCTATGGTAATCTATTTGCGGCAGAATTTTCTCATTTCAGTGTTTCTTAAACCTGACTTGGCTTGTTAAAGACAGGTCTAAAAGCTCAAATCCCCCTTCTTCTGTTTCAGCTCTAAGATAGATAGATAGATAGATAGATAGATAGATAGATAGATAGATAGATAGATAGATAGATAGATAGATAGATAGATAGATAGATAGATAGATGCACACACTACCATTCAAAAGTTTGGGGTCACTTAGAAATGTGTAGAAGTCCAGCATCCCGGAGTCGCCTCTTCACACTGTTGACGTTGAAACTGGTGTTTTGCGGGTACTATTTAATGAAGTTGAGGACTTCTGTTTCTCAAACTAGACACTGATGTACTTGTCCTCTTGCTCAGTTGTGCACTGGTGCCTCCCACTCTTTCAATTCTGGTTATAATCAGATTGCGCTGTTCAGTGAAGGGAGTAGTACACAGCGTTCTGCGAGATCTTCAGTTTCTTGGCAATTTCTCCATGGAATAGCCTTCATTTCTCAGAACAAGAATAGACTGACGAGTTTCAGAAGTAAGTTCCTTGTTTCTGGCCATTTTGAGCCTGTAATCAAACCCACAAATGCTGATGCTCCAGATACTCAACTAGTCTAAAGGAGGCCAGTTGTATTGCTTCTTTAATCAGAACAACAGTTTTCAGCTGTGCTAACATAATTGCAAAAGCGTTTTCTAATGATCAATTAGCCTTTTAGAATGATAAACTTTGATTAGCTAACACAACGTGCCATTTGAAAACAGGAGTGATGGTTGCTGATAATGAGCCTCTGTACGCCCATGTAGATATTCCATAAAAAGTCTGCCGTTTCCAGCTACAATAGTAATTTACAAGATTAACGATGTCTACACTGAATTGATCAATTTTATGTTATTTTAATGGACAAAATATGTGCTTTTCTCTCAAAAACAAGGACATTTCTAAGTGACCCCAAACTTTGGAATGGTAGTGTATATATTTTTTTATAGTAACCCTCACAATTTCCATTTTTCACATTGAACTGAATTCCCCTCTTCTCCCTCTCGTATGACCCCCCCCCCCCCCCCCCCCCCCCCCCCCAGCTCAAAGATCTACGGCGACGGGAATGCGGTGCCTCGCATCATGAAGTTCCTGCAGGCCATCAACCTTGATGAGCCGCTGCAAAAGACCTTCTGCTTCCCCCCCATCAGGGAGTGGGACATCTCCCAGGACATCGACCACATCCTGGAGACTCAGAGCGCCCTAGCCATCGACCTGGGGGGGACCAACCTCCGCGTGGCCATCGTCAGCATGAGGGTACGTGGTAGTGGTGAGGGGGGTGTGTGAGGGGGGGGGTGCACTGAGTGTTAGATTTATTATTCATCTTACCATTATTAGTCAGGATTTGTTAAAAGCATAAATCCTCTTCCTGATCATACAGCATAATAAACATACAGTACATTACACTATCCATCTATTCTCTCACTGCCGTGTGCTTCTCTGATTTCTGTCTAACCATCCATGTGGGTTCATCCCTCTACACCCAACTAGTTCAGGTTTGTAATGGTGATTGGTAGTGTAGAATGCCCATAACCACCAAAGGTCCCTAGAAGTGTACTAAAGAAATGATCGATGGAACTATTTACCATACCAAGATGGCATGATGTACAGAGCTGAAATGACTTGCCTTTCAACACGACTGAGAATTAAGCCAATTCTGCCATATTTTTGTAGCGTTGCACTTCTCATGGAAGAAGCCCCAGGCCTGTACCATTTCTAGCCTGATCAAGCCATGAACCATCTTTGGAGGATGCATGCGCTCAAAGACTTGGCCTCTATTGGTTGACCTAACTATAGCCAGGCTACTCATGATGTATTGCTTGTTTTCTTTTTTTCTTTTGAAGCACTTTCAGATTGTGTAAAGCGCTATAGAACTGTCATTTGTTATTATTTGTCGCGGGCGTTTGTATTGTCTAAAACTGCTTTTCGTCAGTGAGTAAGTTGGAGTTGAATGTCAACCGTGAGAAGTCACGTCTTCTATTCTCCAACGTCATGACTAATGGTTAGATTAGAATGTCATCCCATCATTCTTTAGCCCAACGGAAGTCGTCTGTCGTCTTTTAACACATTTTTTATCTTGATTAGGCCCGATTTTGATTTCACGTGAGTAACACCATGAGCATCTGCCGCTCAGATGAAAGTGGCTGTGAGGTATAACATTCTTCTGAGACGTCAGAGATCTCTTTATATCTATATCAGGGTCAGACAAGCGCTGACTTGTCAACCAACACATTGTGTTGTCCTTTCCTTGTGGCGCCTTCCTTATCAAATAATGTACCAACTGTACTTATGGGTTGATTGTGTTGAACAAGTGGGTAACAATCTTTGTGGGTAACAATTTAAAACGTGTTGGTTCTCTGTGCCTGAGTTGGTAGAGCAAGACACTTGTATGGGTTGTGGGTTCGAGCTCTGCTGGGGCCACCGATAGGAACACTAACTCGCTTCGGATAAAATCGTCTCCTAAATAGCATACTTTATTCTTTTGTCATATACTTTATTATTTATTATGGGCAACAGAATAAAATGTAATTTTAAGGAACATTTTATTTGAAATATTAGTGTATTGGTCTGAATAAAAAATAATAAAAAAATGTATACGTATTTTTTAATTGTAGGGTAAGATAGTGAAGAAGTACTCTCATGCGAACCCCAAAACCTACGAGGCTAGGATCGAGCTGATACTGAAGATGTGTGCGGAGGCCGTCTTTGACGCTGTTCATCTCAACTGCCGGATTCTGGGAGTGGGTATGTGGCTTTCTCTCCTTCATGAAATGTCCCTTTTTATGCTTTGAATTGCACTTGAATGTTGCAACCTTTCCTTGTGCGAATGTGTCAAGCACATTGACTATACCAAATGTTGGGCGGGGCTTGCAGTTGAACCATTTCACTGTACTTGTGTCAAGTAACTTCACTTTATTCAATGTTTTAAATGCTTAGACGTCCCAATCTCTTGCCCCAGTTTGTTGTGCTCCGCGACAATAAATACGCTTCAAAGTCTGCGTAGAGCCTAGTTTTCTCACTCTATAATCATTTTAGTGATTTTATCCAGAGCGACTTAGTTAGTGCAATCATCTTAAGGTTGCTAGGTGAGACGACCACATATCACAGTCGTAAGTACATTTTTCCTCAATGAAGAACTTGTTAGTAGCTAGTAGGAAAAGACCCCTAGTTTGACAGGATCTGATTTGCTCTCCTCCACCCCCCCTCAGGTGTGTCGACTGGGGGCAGGGTGAACCCACAGGAGGGTGTGATCCTCCACTCCACCAAGCTGATCCAGGAGTGGAGCTCCATCGACATCCGCACCCCCATCTCTGACGCCCTCCACCTGCCCGTCTGGGTCGACAACGACGGCAACTGTGCCGCCCTGGCAGAGAAGAAGTTTGGCCACGGCAAAGGAGTGGAGAACTTTGTCACCATCATCACTGGAACAGGTACTATTACCATTCATTCTGCTGATTCATTGTGTTTCTATGAAATATGCACGACTGTCATTTTAACCTTTTTAACTAAAGGTTAGATTATTTGCAAAGGTTGAGAATACATTCCACACCCAGATGAGATGGATAGTAAACAATATGACCGTGTGGGTGGATGGCGTGCAATCGAATCTAGGCAATCAAATGTCAGTCTGTACTTTTTTTTTCCATTTTGAGTGGATTGAAAAGGTATTGAAAAACCTGGATTTGTGTCGTGGAGCACAGTCCTCCATGGCTACCCTCTGTTGAATGGGGGATTGTCTTTGAGGCATTTGCAAACCATTTTGATTTCGATTTTACAAACGTGAGCGACTAAAGGGGAAAAAACCTCGCCGTAACCATGTTTTGACAATGCTACTGATACTATTAAGATCTCCTATTTAATTCACTTGAGCTTTTCCTGAGGGCAATGACATTTTTAATCTGAGGCATTGGAAACGATAGCAACGATGACCGCACCTGTTTGTATGTAATCTCTTAACGCAGTGCTAATGTGTAAATCATAGGTTGATGACCGCACCTGTTTGTATGTAATCTCTTAACGCAGTGCTAATGTGTAAATCATAGGTTGATGACCGCACCTGTTTGTATGTAATCTCTTAACGCAGTGCTAATGTGTAAATCATAGGTTGATGACCGCACCTGTTTGTATGTAATCTCTTAACGCAGTGCTAATGTGTAAATCATAGGTTGATGACCGCACCTGTTTGTATGTAATCTCTTAACGCAGTGCTAATGTGTAAATCATAGGTTGATGACTGCTTAATTCAAGCTTAACGTTGCGACACCTGGTTATTCGATCAACAGGCTATACACGCCAAAAAAAAGCATCAATAGCCATTTTTGTCTGATTTCACTGACGACAAAATAATTCACCCATGTCAACTGGCTTTTTACAGTTTACAGACACACCTGCGCATAATTGTTCGGGGTTGGAAACGTTTCTACTGTCTGCAAACGCGGCGTGGTGACATTCTTTCCATGCCTCTGTCCTTTGATATCCGACATAACAATAGTATGATTTTCTATAGTCAAGTTCCACATTCCGAAAGCAAACATTTTTAACTAATGCATATAAAATGCAAATGTTAGTCCGTTTAATTACTTCCACTTAACCAGTCATATCTAGATTTGGGCCAATGGGGTTTCTGTCTGAGAGCGCCCCTTTCTCCTCCAAAGCCGTTGCTAAGTGATAATTGACGCTTCTGTGTTGTGCTCTTTATTTCTGCTAGTTTTCAATAATGAATATGTCCAGTGAAAGCAGATATGCAATTTGTTGACACCACAACACGGTACAGACGTGGAAACACATGTCAATCCATAAAACGTCCGTTAAATCCCTCCCCCCCCCCCCCTATCTGTTTTGCTTGTTTACAGCGGGTCATTTCATAGAGGGACTTGTTGGAGGCGCTCTCATGTCTCCAAAATGTAGAGAATAAAGACGCTAACATGGCAGCCGTTCTAAAAACCGGACAGAACTCTCTCTCTCTCTCTCTCTCATGTATGTGTGTGTCTCTGGACTTAACCGTTGTCATTCCTAAACCGGTGTAGCGACCCAATAAGCGACCCATGGCTTCTTCCTGATTTGCACAGGATCCGTTCTAAGCAAAGTTCCGTCGCCCATAGTGACGAATGAGGTTGTTTTGTTTTGCTCTACCGTTGTATTGCTAGCTGAAGTATCTAATTTGTCGAAGTTAACACCCCCCCCCAGGTTGTCATTGATCAAGGAACGAACATAACAATTAGCTAGCTAATCAGTCAGATAGCAAATGTTAGCTATCATCAAGCTGGTGCACAAGATACGCCACACGTTTAGTTTTTTGTTAGTCACAACATATTGTAATGAAACAGGCAGGGAGCAGGCCTCGAACCCTCGACCTTCTAGCCCGAGGTCTGACTGTGCCGCAAAAGCATGCTCCTGCGGCGGGGTCGATTTCCGCTCTCATAAACCCAGGGTCGTTACACTATTAAGGATTGCTCGTTCATGCCAGCGTAGCTACGTAGTGTACCTACCCATCAAAACAACATTTGTCACTATAGGGGTGTCAGAACCTTGCTAACAAAGGACCCCTAACAAATATGGTAGTCGTGCTGATCGGGAAGCCACTAACCATTCTGTTTGATTTGTGAACAGGCATCGGCGGGGGCATCATCCAGCACAACGAGCTGATCCACGGCAGTACGTTCTGCGCGGCCGAGCTGGGCCACATCATGGTGTCTCTGGATGGGCCGGAGTGTATGTGTGGCAGCCGTGGCTGCATCGAGGCCTACGCATCAGGCATGGCCCTGCAGAAAGAAGCCAAGAGGCTCCATGACGGTTAGTTAGAACACTTCTTGATTCCATTTTTTTAGGTAACCCTTCACTTAAAACCGGAAAAGCATCATGCATGGTGGTTATAATGCATTGAACCAGGCACACATTGGATGTCCGTCTTCACCAGGGAGGGATGCAAAGCTTAAAACGGCACGTCTTATGAAAAAGAGATGTTGATTTGACCCCTGGCCTGTGTCTGTTTTGGTTCTCCAGAGGAACTGCTGGAGGTGGAGGGGATGGTGGATCTGAAGAAGGCAGAGTTCGTCAGCGCCATCCACCTCATCAACGCAGCCCGCCTGGGCAACAGCAAGGCTGGAGCCGTTCTCAGAACAGGTGGGTCCGCGCACGTTATGTTGGTTGAACATCACCTTAAATCAGACCTACTCTTTCACAAGTTAAATGATGCGGTGCCTGTAGAAAGTCTACACCTCCCTTGGATTTCTTCACATTTTGATTGTTAAAAAGTGGTACTACATTTTATGTTGTCAATGATCTACACAAAATACTCTTCAAGTGGAAGAAAGATTTTAACATAAAAAAGGATGAATGAAACGAAGCATTAATATACCTTGATTAGATAAATCCTCCCCCCTCTGAGTCAATGAGAAACACCTTTTGGTAGTGATTACAGCGGAGAGTCTCCTTGGGTACGTCTCCATAAGAGATTTTCACACCTGGATTGTGCAATATTTGGCCATTTATGTTTTTCACAATTCTTCAAGCTCTGCCAGGGTTTTTGGGATCATTGTTAGGCAGCCATTTTCAAATCTTGCTATAGCTTTTCAATCAGATTTAACTCAATTGTAACTTGGCCACTGAGGAGCATTCACTGTATTCTTTGTTAGCAACTACAGTGTAGGTTCTTGTCCTGCTAAAAGGTGAATTCCTCGCCCAATGTCTGGTGTAAAGCAGACTGAATCAGGTTTTCCTCTAGAATTTCATCCTGTTTCTTTTCATCCTGAAAAACTCCCCAGTCTTTGCTAATGTCAAGCATACCCATACCATGCTGCAGCCACCACCATGCTTGAAAATGAGGCAGTTACTCAGTGATGTGTTGTTGGGTTTGCCCCAAACATAAGGCTTTGCATTTAGGCTAAAACACATTTTTTGCAGTATTACTTTGTAGTGCATTGTTGCATACATATATATGTTTTGGAATAATTGTATTCTGTATATTTGTATGCTTCTTTTCACGCTGTCATTTATTTGGAGTCACTACAATGTTCAGTTTTACTCCCATCACAGCCATTGAACTATATCTGTTTTAAAATCACCAATGGCCTCATGGTGACATCTCTAAGCAGCTTCCTTTCTGTCCGGCAGCTCAGTTCAGAAGAACGATTGTATCTTTTATGTGTCTGGGTGGTTTAATGCATCATCCACAGCATAATTATTAACGTGAACATGCTTAAAAAGGATCGGACCATTTTTTTTCCATTTTCGCATGTCATTTATCTGAAGCTAGGATATGCATATTCTTGATACCATCTGAAAGGAAACACTGAAGTTTGTGGAAATGTAAATGAATGTAGGAGAATATAACACGTTAGATCTGGTAAAAGATAATACAAAGAAAAAAAAACATTCTTGTTACTTACAACCTCATGCTAATCACATTAGCTCAACCGTCCCGTAGGGGGGACCGATATTCAATGACTGATTTGTATGCCAGCAGCATACCACCCTGCATACCACTGCTGGCTTGCTTCTGAAGCTCAGCAGGGTTGGTCCTGGTCAATTCCTGGATGGGAGACCAGATGCTGCTGGAAGTGGTGTTGGAGGGCCAGTAGGAGGCACTCTTTCCTCTGGTCTAAAAAAATATCCCAATACCCCAGGGCAGTGATTGGGGACACTGCCTTGTGTAGGGTGCCGTCTTTCAGAGGCGACGTTAAATGGGTGTCCTGACTCTCTGAGATCCCATGGCACTTATCGTAAGAGTAGGGGTGTTAACCCTGGTGTTCTGGCTAAATTCCTGATCTGGCCCTCAAACCATCACGGTCACCTAATAATCCCCAGTTTACAATTGGCTCATTCATCCCCCTTCTCTCCCCTGTAACTATATCCCAGGTTGTTGCTGCAAATGAGAACGTGTTCTCAGTCAACTTACCTGATAAAATAATAGATAAATAAAAAGATAAAGGTACAATCTGTCTTTCTGCCCCTGAACAGGCAGTTAACCCACTGTTCCTAAGCCGTCATTGAAAATAAGAATTTGTTCTTAACTGACTTGCCTAGTTAAATAAAATAAAATCTGAATTTTCTTTTCACTTTGACATTATGGAATATTTTATTCAATGACCAAAAATTACAAAGTAGGATTGAAATAGATTTAATTGTAACGCGACAAAATGTGAAAGTTCAAAGCACTACATTTATTTTTCCTCAATGACTGACCTGGTTAAATACGTTTGATAAATAAGTTTGATCATTTTCATTTACTAGCTGGAGGTGGATGCATGACAACAAGATATCAAATGTGACATTGACATCATAGTCCAGAGCCAGTTTGAATCATAGTGCATCTGTATGAAACCCACCCTGTATTTTATAGCTAACCACTCTCCTCTCCCCCGTTTCCTCCTCATTCAGCCAGCATGGCCCTCGGAGTGGGCATCGTCAACATCCTCCACGTGGTCAACCCCTCTCTGGTCATCCTGTCGGGAGTGCTGGCCGCCCACTACCAGGCACCTGTCCAGCAGGTCATAGGTCAGAGAGCCCTCACCTCCGCCCAGCGCATCCAGGTCCTGACATCTGACCTCGAAGAACCCGCCCTACTAGGGGCCGCTAGCATGGTGCTGGACTACACAACCAGGCGCATCTATTAAGAACATTACAGTAATGGACTACACAACGGGTGCATCTATTAAGAACATTACAGTAATGGACTACACAACAGGCACATCTATTAAGAACATTACAGTAATGGACTACACAAGGGCGCATCTATTAAGAACCATTGGTCAGTTGTCAAGCTCTAGTTTTCATTTGTGGTCCCCAAAGGAGGAGGGACATATTTTGCAATTCCCTGGTGTAGAAAGATTTGCTATTAGCAAATAGAAATGGCTAAGATAGAAGGTAGCATCTACAGATAGATCTGCTCAATAGGGCCTACATCTATGCTGCTGTCCCAAATGAGACAATCTGACATGCACATGCTCTTCCAGCTATTGACTCCTTCGATTGGACGAACCGTTGACGGTCATTTATTTCAGTTAGGAAAATACCCAACTTTTCATCGTCTAAGGTGTCTTCAGTGATAGTCTAATTTTCAATGTCAACATAATACAATTTCTGCAGGGGATACAGTACTTAAATGGTAGTACTGTAAACAACAGTGCTGAAATAGTAGTACTATAAACTACCTTACTGAATTAGTAGTGTGTGTGGATACATATATAACAGTCTATACAGTAATATGAGTACAGCCACAGTATGAGTAAATGGTTGGGTGTGTCCAGACAAAAGATGTGACCAAATTCATATTCATTTATGCTTTAC
Source organism: Oncorhynchus gorbuscha (assembly GCF_021184085.1). NCBI lineage: Eukaryota > Metazoa > Chordata > Actinopteri > Salmoniformes > Salmonidae > Oncorhynchus > Oncorhynchus gorbuscha. The sequence goes on along the minus strand of NC_060189.1, from coordinate 51,238,875 downwards.
TGGCCATATTTTGACCCTCATAATTCCATGTTTTTGTTACGTCTTAATTCTAAACGTACAATATGTTATTGTTGAAGCCACGCTATGAAAGCAGCATGTTGCTATGACATATTTAACTGTATGTATTTGTCATACCGAGCTGTAAGCACTTTGCGCCACTTTATCTTATTTTGTCTCCATTTTGGAATCTGCAAACGTTACTGCTGGTTTGGAAAACCAAATGCCCCCAGGAGATGTTTTAGGTTCTGCCACGTTAAATGTTTCATTTCAATCAATCAATCAAATGATTCATTACCATTCAATCATTTAAGTTGAGCATATGGAACTGGAACCAGTTCTGCAACCAGGTGACTTACCCAAGGACCACTCTCTCTCTAGGACCACTCTCTCTCTAGGACCACTCTCTCTCTAGGACCACTCTCTCTCTAGGACCACTCTCTCTCTAGGACCACTCTCTCTCTAGGACCACTCTCTCTCTAGGACCACTCTCTCTCTAGGACCACTCTCTCTCTAGGACCACTCTCTCTCTAGGACCACAGTTACGACGTACCCTCAAATGTAATGCCTATGCTATGTATGTCATAGTTGTCTTGACTGTGTGCTTCAATTGAAGGTGTGCTGCCAAATCACTTGTATTCACTAGCATTCTTTGTTTTGTTTTATGTGCACTCTTTTGTTGTTGCCTTGATCTGTCATATTTGAAGAGTTTACTGTGTACAAGTCAGTCATGTGATTATCCTGTTTGTGTATTTCTGTTTTTGATCATGTCATGGATCCTGAAGCTTTTTTATTTGACTTCACTTGGGTACTTTGTGACCCCCCCCCCCCCAATGCAATGGGTATTCTACACATTAAACACACGCAAGAACATGTCCGTTACGGATGGGTGGATGGGTTAATATGGTTCATTAGATGCTATTCATGGTTTTAGGTGTGGCAGAACAAGGCTACATCGTAAACACACCACAGGGCTTGGCGGAGTGCCAGTCTGTTTGTGCTATCGTAGGGTTTAACTTTAATGTCCCTGAGGGAAAATTGGCTTAAATCCAGTACTGCTGTATACAAATAAACACTGAATATGAAATATTTTAACATAATACAACGCACTTTCCCATGTCATACACACCTTGTCACTCATTGTCATCACAATCAGTGACGTTTTAGTGTATTATCGGCCACTAATCCCTGGAATCGAATCCACTATCCTGGTGATACAAGCTCCAGGTTTTACCATCCAACTGAGCTGCAGAGAAACTCGGGGCATAGTGATTACAATCAGGTGGTGGTGCGATTGAGACGCCGCAAACCAGAATGGCTGATTTCTTCCCATGCCCTTCGTCTCCAGTTGGCAAGCATGATCCGCCTCCAGCTGTTTGGTCACAGTAGTAGTGTGATTTTATAGAATCGCATCCGGTTCACTAAACAGTTGCACACTTTTACTGTACAGAAATGGCCAGGTATCTACTTGGTAAAGGAGAGAAAAAACGTATTTACAATACATAAGTATGGTTTCAAATGTGACAATACAAAGTAGTCCTGTGGCAATACCCCTGTTCTTTTGTCTGTTTTGACCATGTAGACGGACACTAGAATCTATACTGTACAAAAATATGAACGCAACATGTAAAGTGTTGGTCCCATGAAACATGAGCTGAAATAAAAGATCCCAGATATTTTCCATATGTACAAAATGTTTATTTCTCAAGTTTTGTGCACAAATTTGGTTACATCCCTGTTATTGGGCATTTATCCTTTGGGAAGATAATCCATCAACGTGACAGGTGTGGCATATCAAGAAGCTGATTAAACAGAATGATCATTACACAGGTGCACCTTGTGTTGTGGAAAATAAAAGGCAACACAATGCTACAGATCTCTCAGGGGAGTGTGCAATTGGCATCCTCTTCAAGGATGAATCCTGGTTTCAACTGTACCGGGCAGATGGCGTCGGCGCTGTGTGGATGCCCCATGGTGGGGTTATGGTATGGGCAGGCATAAGCTATGGGCAACCAACACACATGCATTTTATTGATGTCAATTTGAATACACAGAGATACCGTGATGAGATCCTGAGGCCCATTGTCGTGCCATCACCTCATGTTTCAGCATGATGTTGCATGGCCTCTGTATAGGGTTGCACATTTTGGGGAATATTCAGAGGTGGAAAAGTTCCTTGGGAATTAATTTTAATATCATTTGAATGTAGATATTTTTGCATTGGGTATATTTACTATATCATATGGAGACAAACAAACCGTTTACCTTATAAGTGGACATAATTACAAATTATTAAATCCTTCAATAGAAAAAGAAATTGTCACGAATTGATACGAATGAGTCGACTTCACATGGCATGATTTCACTGAACAAAAGAAAGTTAATATTGAATGATCCATCACATCTCCCAAAAACGTTTTCAACATCTGTAAAATTATAGTCTAGAAACTAAAGATTTGGTTGTCTTCCTCTCAGGCATCCATGTCTTCTCCCTGGACCTCCTCAATGTCCACCTCTTGAACATCAGACTCTGAGGCCTCATATTCACTGTCACATTCCAACCTTGTTGAGGATGGCTCGTTGTCAGACTCAAAAAGCCTCAAATTTGCCCATGTGGCCACCAATTTTTCAACCCTTGTATTGGTCAGCCTGTTGCGTGCTTTGGTGTGTGTGTGTTCCCAAACAAGGACCAGTTGCGCTCTGAGGCGGCTGATGTTGGTGGGATTTGGAGGATGATGATGGCAACAGGGGAAAGAGCCTCAGATCCACGGAGTCCCTTCCACCAGGTAGCTGATGAGATATGTTGGCACGACTGCCATATTGTATCTCCATCCCAAAGCCCTTGCTTGGAAGTGTACTTTGCCAGACTGCCAAGAACCTTGCCCTCATCCAGGCCAAGGTGGCGAGACAGTGGTGATGACACCATTGGCCTTGTTGATCTCTGCAGCAAACAGGATGCTCTTGCCAGCATACTTGGGGTACATGTACGCTGCAACATGTATGGGCTTCAGGCAGAAGTCTTTGCGCTTTTTGATGTATTTCAGAACTGCAGTTTCCTCTGCTTGGAGCAACAGTGAAGTGGGCAGGGCAGTACGGATTTCTTATCTTACATCTGCAAGCAGAGTCTGAACATCAGACAGGATGTCTTTGTCTCCCTCAATCCATGCAATGGTTACTGCTATAGGTTTCAGGCTGCTTACCACTCTCTCCCAAAATACATCATCCAGGAGGATCCTCTTGATGGGGCTGTCCATATCGGCAGACTGATATGGCCATTTCTTGGAGACTCCTTCCCCTCCAGGAGACTGTCAAACATGATGACATCAAAACCACCACAACAGGTGTTGCTGGGTAGCTTCAATATGGTGCTCTTATTCTTCTCACTTTGCTTGGTGAGGTAGATTGCTGCTATAACTTGATGACCCTTCACATACCTAACCATTTCCTTGGCTCTCATGTAGAGTGCATCCATTGTTTTCAGTGCCATGAAGTCCTTGAGGAGCAGATTCAATGCATGAGCAGCACAGCCAATAGGTGAGATGTGAGGGTAGGACTCCTCCACTTTAGACCAAGCAGCCTTCATGTTCGCAGCGTTGTCTGCCACCAGTGCAAATACCTTCTGTGGTCCAAGGTCATTGATGACTGCCTTCAGCTCATCTACAATCTAGAGACTGGTGTGTCTGTGCTCTTGTAGAATACTGGTTGAGGGGTGGACATGATGTAGTTAATTATTCCTTGCCCACAAACATTTGAAAACCCATCAGATGATTGCAATACAGTCTGCTTTCTCTATGATTTGCTTAACCTTCACTTGAACTCTGCATCCAGCAAATTAGTAGATAAAGCATGTCTGGTTGGAGGGGTGTATGCTGGGCGAGGAACATTCAGAAATCTCGTCCAATACACATTGCCTGTGAGCAGTTGCGTACACAGCTCGAGCAAGACATTCATCAGCGTTTCTCTGACTACGTTCCTCCATAGAGTCAAACAAATGTCTGATTCCAGGAGGACCACGAGCTGTTGAAATCGTTAAGGTGTCTGATTCACCATTTTCACCTTGAATAGAAGTAGAGGAATTTTTGTCCAGCGGTTGCTTGTTGTGAGCGCTAAGGGAACTTTATGCACGTGGCCAGATGATTCTGCATCTTTGTTGCATTCTTCACATGATTTGGCACAGTAGTTGCAAATGTACACCGCTTTTCCTTCTACATTAGCTGCAGTGAAATGTCTCCACACATCAGATGGTGCTCGGCATTGTCCTTGAAAAGATTGGTAAAAAATTTGTACAAAAAAAAAATACAATTTAATGTACAGATAAATAGTTAAGCAGTTAGATTAAATAACTCCTTTGTATAAATGTTTTAAAATGAAACATGTATGGAAACAGGTGAATTAACACTCAGTTAGCAGTCTCAAGCAAGCTAAAACCCACATAGTAGAAAAAACTAACTAGCAGAAATTGTTAACAAGTTCAAAATTATTTAAACACTTTTCTGTAGGCTACTATTTACTAGATAACAAAAAGTCAAAATATATTCACCCCACCCAGTATTGTAATCAAAACATACCAAAAGGCATGTAGTCCTTGGCTCAGACAGTGTAGTAGTTGTGGGCTCAATAGCATCTCATTAGTATGCAAGATCTTGAGAATCAGCTGTACATGCAATTCAATTCCATTGAATTGGGGATAGTTTAACCAAAATATGCCACAAGACCTAGAATTGCCTTGTCTCTCCCACAAAAAAAGGTTCACTGTTAAAAGCTAACCTTTTTTGATGAATTTAAGCAAAATTCCACAAATTCCCAGGATTAACTTCCCATGGAAATTTACCGGAAAGTTTCCGACCCTTTGCAACCCTACCTCTGTTCACTCTTTCTGGAAGCTGAAAATGTCCTTCATTCTCACCAAACATGTCACCCATTGAGCATGTGTGGGATGCTCTGGATCAACGTGTACAACAGGGTGCTCTAGTTCCTGCCAATATCCAGCAACTTCACACAGCCATTGAAGAGTGGGACAACATTCTACTCGCCACAATCAATAACCTGATCAACTCTATTGCGAAGGAGTTGTGCCACGCTGCACGAGGGAAATGGTGGTCACACCGGATACTGACTGGTTTTCCTTTTTTTTAAGGTAACTGTGACACCAACAGATGCATATCTGTATTCCCAGTCATGTGAAATCCATAGATTAGGGCCTAATGCATTTATTTAATTTGACTGATTTCCTTATATGAACTGTAACTCAGTCAAATCTAAGAAAGTTTTGCATGTTGTTATATTTTTGTTCAGTGTAGTTGTCTAGAGTCAGACAATTCACCTGAGCAACAGTCAGTCAGACCATCACCTACCAATGATTAAAGGAAACGTAGAGCTACTGACTGGAATGCCTCCTCTGTTTTCATAGAGGGTGGAACGTGGCCATCAACAATGCCTGTCTCGCGTTCAGCCTAATATTTACTGTTATACATGTATCACTTGGTTACGGTATGTCACCACACTGTTTTCCATGTACAAATACAGTGAGATGCGAGGGGCCTGGCTTCCAAAATTAGGTAAATACTCTTCCCTGAACAATGAATTAGTGTAACGTAAAGTACTATGTCAAGTCCTCTGGGAATGTTTTCATAGCCTTGCTATTATACACTGCTCAAAAAAATAAAGGGAACACTAAAATAACATCCTAGATCGGAATGAATGAAATATTCTTATTAAATACTTTTTTCTTTACATAGTTGAATGTGCTGACAACAAAATCACACAAATTATCAATGGAAATCAAATTTATCAATCCATGGAGGTCTGGATTTGGAGTCACTCAAAATGAAAGTGGAAAACCACACTACAGGCTGATCCAACTTTGATGTAATGTCCTTAAAACAAGTCAAAATGAGGCTCAGTAGTGTGTGTGCCTGTATGACCTCCCTACAACGCTTGGGCATGCTCCTGATGAGGTGGCGGATGGTCTCCTGAGGGATCTCCTCCCAGACCTGGACTAAAGCATCCGCCAACTCTGTTGGTGGATAGAGCGAGACATGATGTCCCAGATGTGCTCAATTGGATTCAGGTCTGGGGAACGGGCGGGCCAGTCCATAGCATCAATGCCTTCCTCTTGCAGGAATTGCTGACACACTCCAGCCACATGAGGTCTAACATTGTCTTACATTAGGAGGAAACCAGGGCCAACCGCACCAGCATATGGTCTCACAAGGGGTCTGAGGATCTCATCTCGGTACCTAATGGCAGTCAGGCTACCTCTGGCGAGCACATGGAGGGCTGTGCGGCCCCCCAAAGAAATGCCACCACACATCATGACTGACCCACCACCAAACCGGTCATGCTGGAGGATGTTGCAGGCAGCAGAACGTTCTCCACGGCGTCTCGAGACTCTGTCACGTCTGTCACATGTGCTCAGTGTGAACCTGCTTTCATCTGTGAAGAGCACAGGGTGCCAGTGGCGAATTTGCCAATCTTGGTGTTCTCTGGCAAATGCCAAACGTCCTGCACGGTGTTGGGCTGTAAGCACAACCCCCACCTGTGGACGTCGGGCCCTCATACCACCCTCATGGAGTCTGTTTCTGACCGTTTGAGCAGACACATGCACATTTGTGGCCTGCTGGAGGTCATTTTGCAGGGCTCTAGCAGTGCTCCTCTTGCTCCTCCTTGCACAAAGGCGGAGGTAGCGGTCCTGCTGCTGGGTTGTTGCCCTCCTCCACGTCTCCTGATGTACTGGCCTGTCTCCTGGTAGCGCCTCCATGCTCTGGACACTACGCTGACAGACACAGCAAACCTTCTTGCCACAGCTCGCATTGATGTGTCATCCTGGATGAGCTGCACTACCTGAGCCACTTGTGTGGGTTGTAGACTCTGTGTCATGCTACCACTAGAGTGAAAGCACCTCCAGCATTCAAGTGACCAAAACATCAGCCAGGAAGCATAGGAACTGAGAAGTGCTCTGTGGTCACCACCTGCAGAACCACTCCTTTATTGGGGGTGTCTTGCTAATTGCCTATAATTTCCACCTGTTGTATATCCCATTTGCACAACAGCATGTGAAATTTATTGTAAATCAGTGTTGCTTCCTAAGTGGACAGTTTGATTTCACAGAAGTGCGATTGAGTTCCATTGTGTTGTTTAAGTGTTCCCTTTATTTTTTTGAGCAGTGTATATCTAGCCTATATGGAATGACCATATAAACCCCTTCAAACTCAACTTTGGACCTTGAAGCTAGTTCCACTGCTTCCCCCTCATTCCTCCCCTCGAATCAGGGACTGATTTCGACCTGGGACACCAGGTGTGTGCAATTAATTAGCAGGTAGAACAGAAAACCAGCAGGCTCCAGACCTCGGTAGTGTTAAAGGCACCGCATTGGCAATCCCACGTCTGCATTGGCCGTGCAGTATTTACGTTGATACAGCCTCTGCAGAGGTCGGGGCATAAATACTTATTGTGCTTCGATGAGCAGTACAGTTGAGTAAGAGCTGTTGTGAAGGAAGTTCTCAAGGAAGTGAGTTTGTATAAACAGGACCTTCCGCCAACCAATCATGTCAGTGCGGAGCCCTCCGCATTGTTTACACATTTGGGAGGCACACGGCAATGCGTACGGAACTCAATTCGGCCTCTGCAATAGTGTCACACCCTACATACGGAGCCAGAAATTGGCTTTAAGAGTTGAATACTCCTGATAGACATTCCAAATGAGGTTGCATTTGTAAAAATCCACAATAGCTCGTTGCTACACCAAATATACATGAACATAACTAATAAAGCCATTTATTGGTTGAACAGATTCAAGCTCAACGATGTCCCGTTCTGACTGGCCACCTCCCAACCAACAGCGTGGCTTTGATCAAAGGCAGGCAACTTCGGTTCGACCATTTGAGATACTGCATACTTGAGATGATTGTCTCTGCCCTAACAATGGGAGTCATCCACAAGGCAGGCGGTGTGCTTCCCGTGGACAGATTTGAACAGAAAACCCCCTTGCTTCACCTCCTCTTTTCACCAGATTCTTTTGAACCCAGAGAGAACCCAAGGCCATACAACAAACCGCAAAAGTGGTGGAGGGCCTAAGGGAACACTAAACATAATTTAATTGAAAACGCAGTATAAAATGTAATTTGTCTCACCTGAAATTTTACTTCCAATTAGGTGCAACCATAATAATTTGAATGTCACGGACAACACTTCAATAACGACGTTGACGACAAAAGTTTCATGTTTTACTGAAATTGATGGACAATGAACACATTAAGCAACACATGGGCTACAGTAAATCTTAACCACAATGTAAATTTATATATTGCCTGTATATGTACACACAGAGTACATAATACACCACATGATGTTTGGGGGTAATTCCGTTGCAATTCAGGAAGTACACGGAAATTCAAATTCTCTTCAATGTTTTTCAATTAGCAAAAATTTGATTTGGAATTGTGTACTTTCTGAATTGACCGGAATTTAAATGGAATTGACCCCAACCTTGATGCTTACACACACACACACACACACACACACACACACACATAGATATTTACCGTACTTGATTCATGGTTCAAATGGGAAAATGCATAGATTGAAATAGTCACAATAAATGCCACAAGCCGGCTCTAAATGGGTTTCCAACACACTTAATAAACAGAGTTTGGTCCTTAAAAGAATAGAAACAAAAAATAAATGCGTATATACTTATTTTGTTCTTTAATGATGGAAAGGAGATGGAAGAGAGGAATAATATCAATCCATGAACGACAACATCAGGTGGGTGGGGGGGGGTGATACATTGCCCTATGAAAGGTTGGTTGCAATCTGGGTCCAGAGAGGGTTATGGTAGAGATACAGCCGTCTCAATTCACCCCCTTTCCCCTCGGCCCCTCAACGTTAACAGATCTCTGGTGAAAAGCGACATGGTGGATCGTGGAAGCTCCACCAAGACACTGCTTTTACGCATCCAGAGCCTTCAGATCTGCAAACGCTGAATGAATGGTTAGTGCGAAGGGGAGTGGTAGGGACTGAATTGAGACATCTAATAGAGCGAAGGGGGGGGGGTTAGCGGACCAGAGGGGCCTGCTTGAGGGAGATGAGGACAGAGCGCATGCGGGACACGTCTTTTGCCTGCTTGCTGGACTTTGGGTTGAAGTCGCAGAGGCGCGCCACGCGCTCCCACTCGGTGCCTGGGTTGTTCTCGTCCATGTCCGACAGCATGGCCTCCTCGGCCGCTCTGCAAGGCAACACGGGAGGGGGACAGCGCTTTAGAGAGGGAGGGAGCAGGCCTGGGCCCCAGAGATCAGCAGAGTTTTACAGAGGGCCTTACTGCTGTTCACTTAAACACCTCCTCCTCGTCCTCCTCCGCAACACCACAGGGACAGACATGGGGAATCCCCATAGAAATACATGCCGAATGGATCTAAACTACCTGCATGACACAAATCAATTTGGTAGTTGACAATAACGTAAAAATAAAAAGATTAAATATGAAAATGGTGCCATTTTAGCATGGATTTTCCAGCGTTTTAGTCAAACAGTTTTAGTGAGGTCTGAATCTAAAAACCTTTGCTTGAGGAGGAAGTGTCGAGTGGACAGCAGTGGAAACCCAACTACATTACAGTACATCCCCAAAAAATAAACATTCTCCGGGTGGCCACATCAAGAACAGATGAAGAGAACTGGGTTGGATAAGATCATACAGCATGCCCCCTATAACCCCAGTCATACAGCTAGCTAGTTACCTGTTTTTCCCTGTCAGTCTAATCAAGGGGTTTTGGGAAAAAACAAGCACAGGTTGTTTTTTGGAACGGTTAAAACGTGGTTTGGTTGGTTAAAAATGCAGTTCGTCACAGAACTGAGGGGGCGGGGGGGGTAACTTGCCTTTTGGTTACGTTCAAATATTCTCTCAAGATCCAAGTATAGCATTAGGAATAGGTTTTGTTTTATATCCTCTATACTTGTGCTTGATAAGTGCGCTTAGTGGCAAGTTGGTTTTCTTTTTAACAACCAAAACCTGGATACCGGAGACTTTGCCATGCATTTAGCTGCGGTTGGAAAGCAGGCCATTTGAAATGCAGCAAACACTTGATATAATAACCATAAGAGACTTGATTGACATGTCACAATCTTCACACCGATACCGAACCCAAAAGGGCACCTAATTCCACTAGAAGGCTTATCATACATAACTGAAATTAAGTAAATAAAAAATGATAGTGCCACAATCACAATAAGACATTTTGAAATGCAAGCCAGGGGGAATACCAAAACCCACCCACCCACACAAACCCTCAAACCCACCCACCCACCCAAGATAGGACACTTCCACTGCCAAAGAGTTAAGAAAATTGAAAGACCCCCTCTATAAACTAGAACACAATACACAGAGCAAAATGGGGATGAGAAGCCAATGGAAATTCACTGTCACAACGAGACTACAGGTACGAACAGGACTAGTGGACCAAACGTATCACAGAAGGGACACCCAGCTTCTAAAATCATTTCAATTGGCAGTGGATTTTGTATTCATCTACAGCAGGGCTCTCCAATCCTGTTCCTGGATAACTACCCTCCTGTAGCTTTCCAACTCCAGTTGGAACTAACCCGATTCAGCTTATCGACCAGTTCATGATCTTTTTTTTTTAAAAGGTTGAGCGAAAATCTACAGGAACAGGGTTGGAGAGCCTCGACTACAGTCTAGTCTAATTGTGCACCACTATTGAATATTGTCTTGCCATTTTTCTAGGCTAATATACACTTCTCCCTACTAGGATATTGTCTTTTTGTTTTTTTTACTTAACTGGTCTAGGCGGTAGCAAGGATGGTTAATGTGTGTGCTTAAAGGTGCATAGGAAAAGAAACAAGGAGAAACAGATCACAAGTCAGATATATAGAAATGAAAAGTAAATGAGCTTTATGCAGATGACAAAAGCCAGCATGCATTTTCCCAGAGAGAAAAAAAGTCATTTCAGGGGGGGGGGCAGATTCTTTTTCTTTTTCTGTGCACTAAGTGTGCTTAGCTTGCAGCCTTCATCTGCTGTGCCATTGAGTTGGTTGGGTGAGGCAAAAATACGTGCCCCCTTGGTCTCAGCCGTGAGTCTTTGTTTTGGCAGAGACAAGGACGTTTGGTTATATGGGAACCTTTGCTCTTTAGCGATCGAATGAATTCAATGGCAGATAGATACAAGGGCTGCAAGACTAAGAGTGCGAGTTGGGCAACAAGACTAGCATGTCATTCTATGGTAGACAGTGGGATGCTAGTAGCTATTAACAGATTCTAAGCAGATCATATTCGCATATGTTTGAAGCAACGGTGTATCCAATGAGCTTTCAGTTTAGAAATACAGACGTACTAGCGACATCAACGCAACAGTTGACCGTCTACATGCAGGGCTCTGCGACAGTATCCGGCTACTGAAATTAGACTTCAACTGTTGGATTTTGTCATAAGACGCCTCGTACGAGCCTTGGATTGTGCCAGAACAGCTCATCGGAACAGGAGCCCATCTCCTGTCGCGTGAGGCAGCTGTACAAGTACACCACCCTGGACAGGACGCTAGTCTATTGCAGCCCCCCTCCAAATATACATCTTTTAACGCAGAGTCTTAGTTTGACCGTATTTGGTATGACTCGGCCAGGGATCGAACTCCCAACCTTCCAATCTCAGGGCGGACACTCCAACCACATGGCCACCAAGTTGGCGTATTCATTCTTAAAAATTGTAATGACTCTCTCCAAAGGAGGGATTCAGAATGTCCGTTCAACATTATGTCAACCAACAGACAATCTAGTACAGTACAATAGCTATTGCATAAATAACTCCTGTAAAAATATCAAATAAACACCCATCTCCGCAGTTATTTGTGCGAGGGGGGTGGTTATTCTAGAAGACACTGAAACAGCAGAGATAATGTTGGGATAATGTTGGAAAGAAACGTCTCTCCAACAACATGGTTGCCTTTGCACAGCTTTATTGAACCCGAAAGGCTGCAGGTTACCAGGTATAAATCAGATATAAATAAATAGCCTTTCCTAATGGCAGATCTCTTAACTAGTATTTAACAGACTAAAGTTAACCTTCAGATAATATGCCTGCATATTATATGAAGGTACTACTATATTGATAGGACTGTTAAGAGATGGAGACACAGTTGCTTGAAACAAAACTACAGTCTTAACTCTACTACAGACATTAGCCACACGGTATCGACACGCAGCTGAGGTAGCCGAGGTAGTAGCTATACAGTTCCATCAATACATTTAAAGTAGTGCGTCGCCAAGTAACACACCTAACCAATGTTTTTCTACATAGCGTCAATTCCTATAACTAGTTGTCCATGTGCACATATGAATAATACAAGTATAGATGATTTAAAAAGGGACCTAAGAATACAAAAACATTTGCAAATGGCGCGATGAGATGGCGTGATGAGATGAAGGGACATATAGATGGATCATGGACGATGTAATTAAACAAGACCAAAGTAAAAGAAATGGCCACTCGATTTACTACACTACAGTTATGGCAACATAATTCATACGGAAACTGAGCATTAAGCATTAAGGCTGATGCAATGACATTCAACAAACAAACATTCACTGCATTAAAATTTTAAATTTTAAAATAAAATAAAAAAGAGACACCTGGTGGGTTTAAATGTCGCAAAAACAGTCACGCACGCTCAAGATACAGTCTACTTCTTTGAAAAATAACGTTTAAAAAAAAAATGAAGGGGGAAAGCCAAACGTAAAAATCAGCGTTTAAAATGGAAGATGCGGCGTGCGATTGACGCGAGTGACGTCACGCGGGGAGAAAAAAAGAAAGAAACAAATGTTAGTTTAGCAACATACACATAACCAATCAGGTCAGAGAAGGGCTGTTTGTAGAAATCCTCATCCAGAACCCTGGGAGACACAGGGGATGTCCCAGAGGAAAGCAGCAAGCAGGAGAGAAGAGAGAGAGCGGTAAAAAGGAGGAGAGCAAAAACGACAGAACAAACTCAGTCCAGAGCTCCCCCCTCGTACAGTAATCTGCGTCCAAAATGGCACCATATTCCCTACCTAGCAGCACTACTTTTAACCAGAGACCTATGAGACTACATAGGGAATAGGGTGCCATTTCGGATGCACCTATATACAAAAGAGACTACAAACAACATAACAGAGGCAGGTTAGAGGTAGCTAGACATGAGACAAGAGACTGGAACATTGGCTGATACATTATTCAGAGCAGAGGGAGGGAGTTGATATTATAATTCCTGACCTCAACTAGATATTTCTGAATCTGCCGTGCTCAAAGGGCTTGTGGTTCAAGGGTCAACTCTGGGGTCTCGTCATTTAGCAACAGCCGTTTCACCTCTTAGCAACACCATGCATGACTTGGATTGCCGCTCCAGGTCATTATCAGAAATAAAGTTACCCTGAGAATTAATATACATGATCATTTTTCATTCCGGAACATACTACACTGATCTTTTTCACTGGTCTACCAGAGACTGCACACAGCTGGCCTACGTCTTTTCATGTAGGCCTATATAAACATTAAAACACATAAGAGGTCGTAGAGAACATAGAGGGACCAATAGAAACAATTGCTGCATAATAACTAAACTATTCTGCAAGGAGATTTCTGCAGAGTGTCATTTACACTCAATGGACAGGGTTTCCTTTCGACGGCTCCTGTAGAGAAAAGTGAGTCAGTGGACAAAAGGTTTCCTTGGAGTCCAGTGGGTTTTTAGTCCTCCTGGCTCAACCCGGGCCGTTTCTACATAGAAATAGAATGACTGGACTCTTTCTATGCATTTTTACCTGTTATTCACTTTAGTCTTCTCCAGCTGCTCGTCCTGTCTATTGTGCCACTCCTCCAGCTCTACCTTGGCCTTGTCCTTCCACTCAGACTCCTGCTTACGAGAGTTAGCGTCTGGGGAAGGGGAAATTAGGAAGAAGAGGTCTTATGATTCACACAGTACATGCAATTCTCTTGAAAAATTACATCACAAAAAAAAAGACTTCTAAAAACCAGGGGCGATTTCAACATCAGCAAAAATGTGCTCAGTGTTTTTCTTGCACTGCAAGTCAGGGCCATACGTTTTTCAAAGATTGTGGTGTTAGAATTGGGCACTCGGCGCTTTGGATTCAACTGTAAATAGTCACATTGGTTCCTTCTATTCTATTGTTACGCTGCTATGGCCCTCTAGCCAGGATATACCAGGGGCCTCTCCTTACCTAGGACCTCCAGCCTCTCTCGCTGCTCCTCCCTCCATTTACGCAGGCTCTCTGGCTCAGCCTGCAGCCGGTCGGCACTGGAGATGGCGGAGTATGCATCAGACGGGCCATTGCTCTCCTAACAAACACATGGGTGGTGTTCAACAGGGCACACTGTAGCAACGTTAAAACGTGTCTCATTGGACAAGTAGATAGCAACTCCCCCCTTTTCTCACTCTGTTCCAGAGCATTTTCTTCCGTTTTGTGCCTACTGAACACAACCACGGTCAATAATATGACACAACCATGGCATTTAGTATTGGTTAAAACAAAACATGCACGGTTAAGTATTCTGTTTTCCTTGAGTCGATATATATTCACAATATCTGCTGTAAGACAAAATGGGAAAACACAAGATATTACCTCATTAAGGTCTCCATTGACAGCACCGTCCACTGCATCTGCAAATAAAATTAACCAATGATCACGAACAAAGCCATATCAAAGACAACGAAATGGGCTACATCATCAATTCACATCACTGAGTGGGTGTGTATCGGACCTCACTACACGTCTTACTCTAAGACGGATAGGATCAAATTCAGATTATGGATTTGTAGTTGTAAGCTTGCAAAAATACTACACGTTGGTTTGTTCTAGTCGGGTGGGTATAGTTCGTGGAATGTTCCAACATGAATCGGTTCCAAAAATGTTGTAAATAACAAGGGTGCCAACAAACACATACAAAGTTGTATAGCGGCAGAATAAGATTACCAGGTAAGGAGTGGGCTATTTCATTAAATTGACTCACCACGTTAATTCCGAAATATATTTGTCCTCACTCTGGTAACCTATGGACAAACATTAAGAATAAGCTACGTGGTAAGTTGGTGCCTATTCGGCAGCTGGTTAGCTAGGTGAATTGTTCATACTACTTTGTATGCGTTGTTTGTTGGTAGCCTTGTATTTTACAAAGTGTTTGGAACAGATTCCTGTTGGAACGTTCCACAAATTATACCCACCTGTTCTAGTCTAGTGCCCTAGTACATAAATGCTTGGTTTGGCAATATCTTTACGATGAACGATTCATTCATTGGAACTAGCTAGCTAGCTACAATTGAAGTCAGAAGTTTACATACACCTTAGCCAAATACATGTCAACTCAGTTTCACAATTCCTGACATTTAATCCTAGTAAAAATTCCCTGTTTTAGGTCAGTTAGGATCACACGTTATTTTAAGTAATTTGAAATGTCTGAATAATAAGAGAGAATTATTTATTTCAGCTTTTATTTCTTTCATCACATTCCCAGTGGGCTAGAAGTTTACATACACTCAATTAGTATTTGGTATCATTGCCTTTAAATTGTTTAACTTGGATCAAACATTTTGGGTAGCCTTCCACAAGCTTCCCACAATAAGTTGGGTGAATTATGGCCCATTCCTCCTAACAGAGCTGGTGTAACTGAGTCAGGTTTGTAGGCCTCCTTGCTCACACACACTTTTCAGTTCAGTCCACAAATGTTCTATAGGATTGAGGTCAGGGCTTTGTGATGGCCACTCCAATACCTTGACTTTTTTGTCCCTAAGCCATTTTGCCACAACTTTGGAAGTATGCATGGGGTCATTGTCCATTTGGAAGACCCATTTGCGACAAAGCTTTAACTTCGCAAATGATGTCTTGAGACGTTGCTTCAATATATCCACATAATTTTCCTCTATTTTGGGAAGTGCACCAGTCCCTCCTGCAGCAAAGCACCCCCACAACATGATGCTGCCAACCCCGTGCTTCACGGTTGTGATGGTGTTCTTCAGCTTGCAAGCCTCCCCTTTTTCCTCCAAACATAACGATGGTCATTATGACCAAACAGTTCTAGCCCCCCCCCCAAAGAGTTTCATAACATGAACTTGCTTCTGGCCAATGTAGCTAACTAATCGGTCAAGAATCTAACTTCCTGAAGACGACAGTTTTGTATGAAAGTCCAATGGTCATTGGGCCATATCAAATTGCAGTAATGAAGTGGCCAGTAATGTTGTTGTGCAGTGGGATCATTGGGAACACACCAATGACAGGAAACAGGCGCAATGGTAGCCAGGAAATAGACGCAATAACTAGCTAACCGGTCATTCAAATACACTATATTTTCTGTTAGTTTATTCAGGACACTTCACAAGCATCAAGATATCAATAAGTAAAGTTACGTTATTAACTAGAATATACACATGTAGAGACTAACTAGCGCCGTTAGCGAAACTAGCGTCACCTTGCGCATTACGAGCTAGTTTCCCGAACATTTTAAATAGATGGTCTGAAATATTGGATCCAGCCAGCTAAAATGACGTTACATGTTTTTCGCGTAATCTCTTTCCTTTAAGTCTCCCGCAGACAGTCGATGTAGCTTGCTAATGTAGCTCGTTTGCTGGCTAGCTAGCTAATTAAGATGGCTAGCCAACTGTGTACACACTAGCTGGCTAGCCCATAGCTAATCAGTTATAGACAATTTGCTAGGCTTTGACCCAGCCAAATAATACGAACGAGCTAGCTACTGTAACTTGCTAAATTAAGAGTTTTTAGAACACAGTTACCGTTTGCGTCGCCTATCAGATTGTTGTCTAGCGACGTTGGAACCTCTCCGCTGTCCAGGATGCTGAATCCTTCGTCGTTCTCAATCCCCGCGATCTCGCTTTCTTGCTGGGCCAAGAATGCGGCAGCGGGGTCTTCGTCCGTCCCATTGCCGGCCGCAGCCTGTGGTGCGCTGAGCATGTCAAATTCGTCCATATCTAGCTATTTGATGGTGGTGGCTAGCTATTGATAACGTTACCGTATCTAATGGGGGAGTAAGAGCAGTGGATCAGCTCGAGAGATAAGGGAGGAGACAATGAAAATGCGGAAACTCTGGCAGGGCCAGTCAGAAACGAGGAATTTTTATTGACTGTGCTGTGCACCAACCACACAAGGAATATGATTGCACCTGATATGTAAGGGTCCCATGATCTAGCGTGCGTTGGGTTAGGCAATCTTGCATCTCAGGGTTGTCAAATAATTTTGAATTAGAATATTAGTAATTTCATGAATAGAATCTATATGCAGGGTACAGCAAGTGTGCATAATATAAAAATATGCAATATAAAAATATGTAAAGCAAAGATTGGTTCAAAGAAAAACAATCTTATTTTATATATCTTTAAAGGGCAAATGGGGAGATGACACGTGATATATACTGTCAAACAGCTTTGCTAGCCTGTGATCATAATATTCAACTCTCCTGATGTTAATTTAATATGTATAATCAATGGGTTATGGGATGTATCTGATATCTATAACCAATTTGACACACTTCTCTTTTCACTCAAGTGGTCTATTTGATAATTGGTGCCTATTATGCATCACATCTGGCTGTGATTGGGAGTCCCATAGTGCGGTGCACAATTGGCCCAGCGTTGGCCATCATTGTAAATAAGAATTTGTTCTTAACTGACTTGCCTAGTTAAATAAAGGTTACATTTGAATTATTATTAACAATGAAGGAGTCATTTCTAGCCTGAGTGACAGTCTGTTTGCGCTATAATGCCAACTCTGTTTGGCTTGACAAAGATAGCAATGGAGTTGGCAGATCTGGGACCAGACTATAAAGCAGCTACTGACAAGAAACCCATAGAAATAACCCACTTCTAGTTGGGTAAAACTACAAAGTCAAACAGACATACAGTGCATTCAGAAAGTATTCATACCCCTTAACCTTTGACATGGCCTACATACAATACCCCATAATGTCAAAGTGTAATTATATTTTTCCACATGTTGACAAATTAATAAAAAATGAAAGGCTGAAATGTCAATACCCCTTTGTTATGGCAAGCCTAAATTCAGGTGTAACAATGTGCTTAACAAGTCACATAATAAGTTGCATGGCACTATATATTCCCCACCAGACACACCACTGTGGGTTTCTTTCGGCCTACTGTACCCAAACCAAAAACGGATTTAATCTGTCGCTTAGTTATGTATAGAACCATTTCATTTTGGACCAGAGATTACTCAGGCAAAAAGTTTTAAAAAACAGAAACAAATTAAACAGTGTCACAGGGCCTCTTTTCTTTTAAAATATCTAATTGAACTGTACTGTGTATAATACTATGAATACCTATATATTAATAGTGTGTAAGAAGTATTTTTTGTTTTCTTGACAATCTGACTCTTATTTTTAATTTATTCTTATATTGTCTGTTCTTGTCTTTAACTGCTCTGTGCTCTGTCATGTCATTTATGTTTTGTGTGGGCTAAGCTAAACTATATATTTTCAAAGATTATCTTTGAATCCTAAATTAACCAACATGAATGAGCATTTTTTGTCACACCCTCATCTGTTTCACCTGTCTTTGTGCTTATCTCCACCCCCCTCCAGGTGTCGCCCATCTTCCCCATTAACCCCAGTGTACTTATACCTGTGTTCTCTGTTTGTCTGTTGCCAGTTTATTTTGTTTTGCCAAGCCAACCAGCGGTTTCCCCGTGCGCCTGTCTTTCTCGATTTGCTCCACCATCCCCTTCCTTGGTTACATCATTGCTGCAGGGAATGTACAAATGGATCCCAGGAAGGTGAGAGCGGTGGTGGATTCGCCTCAGCCTACGTCCAAAGTGCAGCTGCAATGTTTCCTGGGATTTGCCAACTTTTATCGCCACTTTATCCGGGGTTACAGCATCTGGCTTCCCCCCCTGTCTGCACTCACCTCTCCCTAGGTTCCGTTCAGGTGGTCCCCTGCTGCGGACCGGGCGTTTCGGGACCTCAAGCACCGCTTCACCACAGCTCCCATATTGTGTCATCCTGACCCATCCTGTCAGTTCGTGGTGGAGGCCGATGCTTCTGATGTCGGAGTGGGGGGATGTCCTGTCCCTTCATTCTGCCCTGGACCTCAACTTACATCCCTGTATCTTCTTCTCCCATCGTCTCAACGCCATGGAGAGGAATTACAATGTCGGGAATTGTGAGCTTCTCGTGGTGAAGATGGCGTTGGAGGAGTGGAGACACTGGTTGGAGGGGGCGGAACATTCTTTCATTATGTGAAAGGATCACAAGAATCTAGAGTATCTCCGCACCGCCAAGCGTCTCAATTCCAGGCAAGCTAGGTGGGCCCTGCTTTTCACCCAGTTTAACTTCTACCGACTGGGATCCAAGAATATTAAGCCGGATGCGCTCACGCCGCTATAGCCCCGTGGCTACACCCTCGAACCCTGAGACCATCCTTTTCACCTTGTGCCTTGCGACGGCACTCAGCTGGGGAATTGGGAAGCAGGTCCATGAGGTGCAGCATTCCTAGCCGAACCCCAGGGGGGCCCAAATAACCTGATGTTTGTTCCCGTCCCTCGGTCCTGGAGTGGGCCCACTCCTCCAAACTTACCTGCCACCCGGGCTCCCGTCGGACCCTGGCCCTTGTGCAGCAATGCATTTGGTGGCCTACCATGGTCCCGGACATCTCTGCATTCGTCGCCGCCTGCACGATCTGTGAGCAGACCAAGACCCCTCGGCAAGCTCCGGCTGGTCTCCTTCAGCCACTGCCTGTCCCTCACCGTCCCTGGTCTCACATATCCCTGGACTTCATCACAGTCTCCCCCGTCTGATGGCAACAACTCCATCCTGAAAGTAATGGACCGGTTTTCCAAAGCCACCCACTTCATTCTTCTCCCAAAGCTACCCTCTGCCAAAGAGATGGCTCAGCTCATGGTTCAGCACGTCTTCCGGATCCTTTGAGCCCCGGTGGACATGGACTCCGACCGGGGTCCTCAGTTCTCGTCCCGGTTCTGGAAGGCGTTCTGCACATTCATTGGGTCATCGGCCAGCCTGTCGTCCGGGTTCCACCCTCGGTCCAACGGCCAGTCGGTGAGAGCCAGTCAAGACTTGGGGATGCCTCTTCGCAGCCTTGTCTCCGCCAACTCCACCACCTGGAGCCAACATCTCATGTGGGTTGAATATGCCCACAACACCCTGACCTGCTCTGCCACTGGGCTCTTTCTTTTTGAGTGTTCCCTGGGTTATCAGCCCCTGCTCTTCCCGGAGCAAGAGGAAGAGGATGGCATACCCTCGGACCAGATGTTTGTCTGCCGCTGTTGTCGTATCTGGAAGAGAGCCTTATCCCCAGTGTACTTGTACCTGTGTTCTCTGTTTGTCTGTTGCCAGTTGTTTTTCATCAAATGGTTTTCCCCATGCTCCTGTCTTTCTCTCGTTCTTGTTATCTAGCGTTCCTGTTTTTTACCATTCTGCCACAAAACAGCTGGCAGGCTCAGGGTCAGGGCACTCTGGATTACTGACCTCTGCCTGCCCTGACCTGTCATATAATTAATTGATACATCATACATTTCATGAAATAATTGTCTCGCTATAGCCTTCCTATTTCCTTTGTAAATATCCTTATTTGCATTCCCTGTGGTTCACCCACAAAATCTAACTTGGCCACAAATTTCCTGAACTCAACTGAGGTCCATTGCTTGTGACTAATTTCCAGAGATATCTGACTCTTTTGAATGTAGTGGATGGAGATTCCTTCTTGCTTGCAATGTCAAAACACGCCAATATCTCAATATACCATAAGCTTATATATCATAAGAGCCCAAACGCAAAGTAACGTTGACAAAAATAAAGGATCTATACACCTCCCCAAGCTCCTACTCAGTCTTCCCCCAGGACTACAAAATGTGTTCCCACGCCATGTCCTCCTCACTTCATTCTATGCCACTGGGCACACACTGGTTGAATCAACGTTGTTTTCACGTCATTTCAACGAAACTCTGAGTCACATATTTCCTAATAACACTCCGCAGCAGATGAGCGACCACTAACACAGACAACTTTTCCTCTGGTGAACTGGCTTCCTGTATATTGGGCCTGTGGCTAATCGTTCAAGGGTTTTTCCTTCGTCAGTAAAACCCTCCCGTTATGTAGTCAACAGAGTATGAAATTGCAATAATTGGTTACAGTAATCAAATTCAACATATCACAACAGCTTGATTTTAGAGTTTCAATAAACCAGTAGACAATATTTGTCTAAGCTTCTAGGTGACTAGCTTAACCATTACATCAGTGTTGTTGGTATAACCACTGATACAGAGTAGCTTGTTAGCGGCTGGAGTCTACAGTAGGGCCTTCTATCTCAACCTTGGGAGGAAACCCTCCGTAACTTAGTGAGTCTAAATTAGGGAGGGTTTTCTTCTAAGGTCGAAAAGCTAGATTCGTTTGTACAAAGATTGAATTTGTTTCAGAAACCACTCGCAGGATGACCCCATATTACATGATAACACCCCCCCACGTCTCGCCCTTGGCAGTGTAACTCAATATTTCCTCAGCAGAATAAAAAAATTAATGAATCAGATTAACAAACATAATGAATCACCCAAGCCAAATTATAATGGTAACCCTTTATAAATTCAAAAGGAAATGATTGTCATCCATAAGCGAATTCAAGGAATAGTCAAATAGACTAGAGACGGGTTTCTCTCACACTCCTCATGTGCTGCTGTGTGTGAGCAGCGCACCCGCCCTTCCCTCGGTGCTTTCTTCACAGTTCAGGGACAGCGCTCTGTGTCTCTCGCCTGTCTGAAACCGAATTGGAACTATTGATAAATGATACAACCCAAATTTAGAATGACAGCCCCTTATCTTCGTGCACAAACATCTCAAACTCCCTATCTGGTATTCCCAGAGCGAGGAACTAGCACAGTGCTTGTTTTAACTTCTCAAACTCTTCTTGACACTAGTGTCCAGTCTACTGGGTCTTGTCCCTGCTTCCCCACTTCTGTCAAAGTATTCAACGGCGAAGCCATTGATGAGAATGACGGAATAAAACTATGGACATAGCCAAATAGACCCAGTTATTAATTTAGCTGTCACTGCCACACATACTACTGGGACAGTGACTCATGCATTATGTGACACCCCGAAACTCCATGAAAGCCCAAACAGACACTGGCAGAACATACATTTCCAGAAAGGGAGACATATACAGTGCCTTGCGAAAGTATTTGGCCCCCTTGAACTTTGCGACCTTTTGCCACATTTCAGGCTTCAAACATAAAGATATAAAACTGTATTTTTTCTGTGAAGAATCAACAACAAGTGGGACACAATCATGAAGTGGAACGACATTTATTGGATATTTCAAACTTTTTTAACAATCAAAAACTGAAAAATTGGGCGTGCAAAATTATTCAGCCCCCTTAAGTTTGCTGCGATTACAGCTGTAAGTCGCTTGGGGTATGTCTCTATCAGTTTTGCACATCGAGAGACTGACATTTTTTTCCCATTCCTCCTTGCAAAACAGCTCGAGCTCAGTGAGGTTGGATGGAGAGCATTTGTGAACAGCAGTTTTCAGTTCTTTCCACAGATTCTCTCCTTGGTGTCCACATCACCAACAAACTAACATGGTCCAAGCACACCAAGACAGTCGTGAAGAGGGCACGACAAAACCTATTCTCCCTCAGAAGACTGAAAAGATTTGGCATGGGTCCTCAGATCTTCAAAAGGTTCTACAGCTGCACCATCGAGAGCATCACTGCATGGTATGGCAACTGCTGGGCCCCCGACCGCAAGGCGCTACAGAGGGTAGTGCGTACGGCCCAGTACGTCACTGGGGCCAAGCTTCCTGCCATCCAGGACCTCGATACCAGGTGGTGTCAGAGGAAGGCCCTAAAAATTACCAGAGACTCCAGCCACCCTAGTCATAGACTGTTCTCTCTGCTACTGCACGGCAAGCGGTAACGGAGTGTCAAGTCTAGGTCCAAGAGGCTTCTAGACAGTTTCTACCCCCAAGCCATAAGACCACTGAACATCTAATCAAATGGCTACCCAGACTACTTGCTATTTTACGCTGCTGCTACTCTCTGTTATTATCTATGCATAAGTCACTTTAATAACTCTACCCACATGTATATATTACCTCAATGACCTCCACTAACCGGTGCCCCTGCACATTGACTCTGTACCAGTACCCCCTGTATATAGCCTTGCTGTTATTATTTTACTGCTGCTTTTGAATTATTTGTTACTTTATTTATTTAATTTGGTGGTATTCATTCATTGTATGACTAATTATAACATTTTCCAAAATTCTTAATACAAATGTCTATAGTAAATATACACTTTTGAAACCATTTTGAAAGTTGACTTATATTTCCTGTCATATTTGGCGATCTCACAACAAGGTTGCAGGGCCAGGGAGTTGGAGGGCCAACCCTTGGCAAGAAATATAGATAATACAGCAGACCCAATCTGGTGAGTTTGTGTTGAAGCAAAGACAAAAACAAAACAAACAAAACAACATCAGAAATACACATCTTCATAATTATCTTATTTAGATATTATATAACAATTTCCACCAATTTTCGCTGATCTTTTTGGGTGATCAGGCCTCACCAGAAAGTCAGAATAGAGGTCAACACTAGCGTTGGGCAATAGACCGTTTATACCATATACCGGGGTATCGAAATACCGAAGGTATGATTTTCAATAAATTGAAAATATAAACCCCCGAGGGGCTGCGGGGGAGCGTGCTACCCCACTACTTATAATGAAGCTGAGTATATCTATAAGAAATATAACATGTGTCAAATACATTTTCTCCAGCTCAGTGCTCCAGCAATGCATTTGGTTTGCTAAATTGCAAGCTAAGTGGCTAGATGTCAAGATCAAGCCTTTTGGTTAGAGCTGAGACATTCATTCCCCTCCTGGATGAAAATCCCTGTTGCTTAAATAGTTTTGTGTCTAAAAAAAATAATTTGTTTTTTTATTTCGGATAATATCATGTACCCCGGTATGGTACAGAAACGATATGGAAATCTGGATTCCCCCTAACCCTTGTGAGTCTGTTCCTTCCCTGTACAGACTCCTTGTTTGAAACGTTCTCTGTACCAGGTTTGTGTAGTTGTTCAGTACGTTTCTCATCAGGAGAACTTACATGTGTGCAGCCAAAATTCGGACACTAGATACTTCAGAAAATGTTGTTTTGCGTGTCCTTTAAGGTATATCCTTTCTCACCTGTGAAGAACCTACTAAACCCTAATAAAAAGACCACACACAATACATCAGACATGGTATTAACACCACTAACAAATATTCACAAGTATAAATGGGTGGGTTGTGTATGCAATGTCTGGGGGTAAAAAGTAGAAGCAAAATAAACAAAGGGCCAGGCCTTTCTTAATGTGGGAGCTCCGTTAACGGCCGGATTTTGGGTACCTTTTTATACTTGCAGAATTTCAATAACTGCTGTCACAACGCATCAGGCCTCAGGAATCATTTCAAAGGGAGAGATAAAGAGTAATTGTTCAACTCATCAAAATACTTGGTAGTGGACATTCCATACACTCCTGGAAGAGAAAAATAAAACATTTAGTTAGTTTTCATTATAATAAATCTTAATCAGTCCTAAAATGTCAACATTCGATACTAGGCCTATGTACCTCCCTCTCTTTTCCAATCGAACTTATTGCATTTTGTCAGAGAACCTCAATTAAACCTGGCCTAGGCAGCCAATCTGCACTATCGTCTAGGCTTGATGTGCATTCCTGGCCTCCATTCAGGCTGCAAAGGCATAATTTTCTTTCTTAACTAGCTTCAATTGCGAGAAAGCCGGGGGGGAATGGGGAAAACATGCATACTTTCTTTATGAAACTCCATTTTCTATCACCATTTTCGGATTTTCTGACAATTTAGGATATGTTGCACATTGCGTCCAGCCAAGGCTGTAAAGGAGAGGAAGGATGCCCCCCTCACTGGTGCAAAATAGACAGCAAGGAAATGTGTAAACAATGCGCTTATCAAATTTGTTCAGGTTTTGGAAAGGCACTGGGTTAGCCATCCTCACATGAAACATAATAACCCCACCTATTTCTGCGTGACGGAGTTCATTTCACCCCTTTGGGTAATTAGATATGTTTAAACGCCATCCATCACAGCCTTAAATAGTTATTATAAAGAGAGAAGAACATCATAGACCAGGGCTGTATGGTTTTTTCTTCTTCAATTCATTTATTTGATTTAATAATTTCTTACATAGTTGTTCTTAGTTAAAATATTCCTTTTTAAATAAATAAATATTATTTGAATCGTTCTTACTCTGATTAAGCAATTGTTGATTGTTTTGGATAGCAGGACATAAAGTGCCTCATGCTGTACTCATCTTGTGTCACGACCTGACCTTTGTTATCTTTGTTTTCTTTATTCTTTTGGTTAGGTCAGGGTGTGACGAGGGTGGTTTGTTTAGTTTTTGTATTGTCTAGGGTTTTTTGTAAGTCTAGGTGTTTATATGTCTATGGTTGCCTAGATTGGTTCTCAATCAGAGGCAGCTGTTTATCGTTGTCTCTGATTGGGGACCGTATTTAGGTAGCCATATTCCTTGGGTAGTTTGTGGGTTCTTATTCTATGTTTAGTTGTCTGTCTGCACTAGCCATATTTGCGTCATGTTTTGTTCAGTGGTCTTTCTTTAATAAAGAAGTATGTACGCTTACCGAGCTGAGCCTTGGTCTTCTCCATATGACGATCGTGACATCATGAAAAGAAAGTTTGAAGAGCTCCATGTAGTCACAGAAAACGGTACATCAGACATCGCTCCTATTAGTGGTTTGACGTCACTCATAATGTCCTTGGCTATACATAATGTTGTTGTGAGCATAGTGACAGTTTTTGCTTTGCCGTTATGGGGTATTGTGTGTAGATTGATGAGGGAAAAAAATAAGTTTATCAATCAGTACAGTCACCTTGTATAACAAACAAACAAAAAAAAACTCAAGGACATTCAATACGTTTGAAACAAGTTGTTCTTTTGTTGTCTTAAACAGAAAATAGCATCCAACTGTCTCCTGAGGTGCACATATTGAGCAAGCTGAAGCACTGTCCTCTTAGTCCTGTTTTCAGTGGCTGTGTCAGGGTTGTGTGGTGGTTCTTCATGCCTGCAGATTTCCCCTCCATCACTAATCAATATCTTCGGCCTGCTCCAGCTTGCCCTGGAATGCACCTCTTGGCTGGGCCAGTGGTCATGTACTAATGAGCTCCTGAAACAGGAACTAGCAAGATGTCAGCCCCCCACAAATCGGTTTTCAGCCATCTTGGAGGCTGTCTGTAGTTCAAGTTATAGCTCAGTGATAACATACCATGATCACTTCTTTTAACACATCCCCTGAGACGTCCTTTCCTGTCTCTGGAAACTTACCGTGACAACCTTTATAGACACACTTTTAAACTTCTCTTCTGTTTGCTTCATTGTTTGTGCCCACCGGTCGGTGGATTGGCAGGCATGAAGAGCCATATCACCACAAAGCTCTCAGTCCTTGCCTCTCCCTCTCCTGTACAGGGTCAACGAACGGAAAATCTCTCTCATTCCCATCATATTCCTATATTGGAACCCAAGTTTATTCCCAATAAGCAGTGACTCCTTCTAAAACGACTTTCATTCCAAGTTGTGGGTTATATTGTGGCGTTTTTATAGTGTATCCTTTCAGGGACCAATCGTATCTCACTAATTGTGTTTATTTTCCAGTCAAAATTTCTAGATTCATTCATTTATTTAGGAATATTTTGTACATGTACAATATATCCTTCTCCTGTGGGAATCTGTACTAGATACAATTCCCACCCCAGAACCATACGCTGTTGAGTTCTAAATACTATCTCTATCCCCTCGGATTTAGTAACGGTTGCACTGTCCACCTGTTACAGACGGGATACATCCAACTGTCACGCGCACGCACGCGCACGCACACGCACAGGACGTTTCCTAAATGGCCATATCTAAGATTTGTTTAAACATTTGAAGCGTCACTCTCCACAGAAAACTCTCTGTTCCTTTAAGCGTGATATCCTGGCGACAACGCCGATTGATAAGAGGACCCATATCTCAAAAGACCATAAACATATTTATCACACAAAAGAGCCCAAACTCAAAGTGACGTCAACAAAGATGTCCAGCCGAATACAGTGCATTCCAGACAGCGCCGTGTCCACTTACACCCTCAGCTCTCACCCTCTCCCTTCCACAAAGATGTACTTCAATACTTTTCCATCACCCAGGATTTCTCTGTGCATATCACAGGACTTCTAATCAGTCAGGAGAGGCCTTGAGTTATTGGGAGTGCACATTCCTACAGTCCACTGTCATACACAAAGAGCTTTAAACCTAACCCTACTTTCAATCTCTAAGGATATATAAAAACAATCAAAGAGGATATAATTCTATGAAAAGGTAAAGATATAAAGCAGTAATATAAAACAATATTTTTGCACTCGACGTAAATAATGTTTCTATAAAGCTGCGCTCAACGTGGGTCTTTCTTCCAGTAAAAAAACAACAGCCTACATATAAATCTATCTCCTTCACTAATTGTCTGAACTGTGCACGAGAGAGAGAACTTGGTATCTATCCCTGTACCCATTTCCTATGAATGAATGTATTTGCAAATATCCTTATTTACATCTTATTTGCGTTTTTGTTGTTGTTGCCTGGTTCCAGATTTGTTTGGGCTCTTGTCAAATGACAATAACGTGAGAACAATTCCATAATGTGAAAAGAAACAGACTGGCATCCAGGCTATAAAAAAACAATACCTGTCACTTTTTGCATAACTGGTCAGGATACTGGCATATCATTGGATGGGCTGACTAAGGATTTGGATAAAAGGGCAGACGATAAGCAATTTCTTCCTTTTTCCACCGTGCAAGATTGCCTCTGACAATCTCATCCTTAAAGAATTATTTGCCATAGACTTTAAAGCATTTACCAACTTAATTTATCACTTTTCTTTTGAAAATGAGTCTGAAATTCGAACTTGGTCCTGGCAGGATGATCGGTGGTTCTAACCCCTGTTTCATTATTGCAGAAATTGGACAGAACCACCAGGGAGATATTGAAATCGCAAAGAAAATGATCAAGATGGCCAAGGTAATGGAAGCTAAATGAAGAGACATTGTTAGACTTTAAGGACTGGTTTCCTGGACACAGTTATGGACAAAAAGCATGCTGAATACAGAACATGGTCTTCATTGAAAGTATTTTCAAGCTTCAGTTAAATATAATAGGTTGGGTGACAAGATTCTCTGGGAGAATCGGATAGAAAGGCACACGTATACATGTATGAGTGTGGAGCAACTTATTCATCCTGCATCCCTCCCATGTAAATCTTCCTTTAATAACCTCAAATCAAAAGCTCATGTAGAAATGGCAGGACTGAGGGGAAAGGTATTTTCTGCTGTGATCCTGATACTGTATTGCTGCTGTGCATGGATTTGCATAAACGGAAATTGTGCGTGTGTGTGTGTGTGTGTGTTTGGTGCTATTACTCATGTTGGCATCAATTCACAGGACTGTGGGGCAGACTGCGCCAAATTTCAGAAGAGTGAACTTGAGTACAAGTTCAACAAGCGTGCCCTGGAGCGTCCCTACACCTCCAAACATTCCTGGGGAAAGACGTACGGTGACCACAAACGCCATCTAGAGTTCAGTCACGAACAATATAGAGAGCTCCAGAAATATGCAAAGGAGGTTGGAATCTTCTTCACCGCTTCTGGGATGGACGAGGTAAGAGGTCATTCCATTATAATACATGTCTATTGAATTCGTCTGCTGCGACTGTGTCGATGTTCCGGATTTCAAGCAAAACATGCATGACCACCCCAACTGCTTCGCTTCGCTTGTCAGATGGCTGTGGACTTCCTGGATGAGCTTGATGTGCCCTTCTTCAAAGTTGCCTCATGCGATGCCAACAATTTCCCCTATCTGGAACTGACTGCAAGAAAAGGTGAAGCGGTTTAAGTTACCACTGTGTTATATATGTACCGCACCTTTATCGCCTGTTACTGTGGTAAAAGTGAAAAGTTATACTCGGAATGTGCAGTCCACATGGGTAATATGCGGCATATCAGTAAAGTCAGTTACTGTTGAAATTACGACTTTGTTGAACCTCAGGGCGGCCTATGGTGATATCCAGTGGGATGCAGTCGATGGCGACAATGAGACGGGTCTATCAGACGGTCAAGGAACACAATCAGAACTTCACCATCCTACAGTGCACCAGTGCCTACCCATTGGACCCTGAGGATGTCAACCTACGTGTCATAGCAGTAAGGCTTCCCATTGGTTTAGTACAAGGAAAGGGTTGTCAGGCAGGATGGATCAGCAAGATATCTGTTGTCACCCCAGAGTAACATCAGAGAGAGAGAGAGAGAGAGAGAGAGAGAGAGAGAGAGAGAGAGAGAGAGAGAGAGAGAGAGAGAGAGAGAGAGAGAGAGAGAGAGAGAGAGAGAGAGAGAGAGAGAGAGAGAGAGAGAGAGAGAGAGAGAGAGAGAGAGAGAGAGAGAGAGACTAAAGGAAATTAATTGACCCATGGAATTTTACTCTCCCTTTTCCTGACATACTGTAGGAATACCAGAAGGAATTCCCTGATATTCCCATCGGATATTCTGGCCATGAGAGGGGAATCAGCATCACTGTGGCAGCAGTGGCAATGGGGGCAAAAGTCGTGGAGCGTCACGTGACCCTGGACAAGAGCTGGAAGGGCAACGACCACGAGGCGTCACTGGAGCCTTCTGAGCTGACAGAGCTAGTCAGGGCCATCCGCTTGGTGGAGCGGGCCCAAGGCACGGGCATCAAACAGATGCTACCCTGTGAGAAAGCCTGCCATGTCAAGGTGAGTTAGCCTCAGAAGGGTTAACTGAAAATAAATACGACATCATTTTTGAATGGTAAAGGGAAAATATTTATTTCGTATATTTTTGACACACAGTGCATTCAGAGAGTATTCAGACCAGACCCCTTCCCTTTTTCCACATTTTGTTATGTTACAGTCTTATTCTAAAATGTATTAAATTGTTTTTTTCCCTCTCATCAAACTACACACAATACCCCATAAAGACAAAGACAAAAAAAGGGTTTTAGACATTTTTGCTAGTTAATAAAAAATGTAAAACTGAAATAATACATGTACATACAGTACCAGTCAAAAGTTTGGACACACCTACTCATTAAAGGGTTTTTATTTATTTTTACTATTTTCAACAAAACTATGAAATAACACATATGGAATCATGTAGTAACCAAAAAAGTGTTAAAAAATCAAAACATATTTATATTTGAGATTCTTCAAAGTAGCCATCCTTGCCTTGATGACAGCTGTGCACACTCTTGACATTCTCTCAACCAGCTTCATGAAGTAGTCACCTAGAATGCATTTCAATTAATAGGTGTGCCTTGTAAAGGTTCATTTTTGGAATTTATTTCCTTCATAATGCATTTGAGCCAATCAGTTGTGTTGTGACAAGGTAGGGGTGGTATACAGAAGATAGCTATATTTGGTAAAAGACCATGTCCTTATTATGGCAAGAACAGCTCGAATAAGCATTATTACTTTAAGACATGAAGGTCAGTCAAAAGTTTCTTCAAGTGCAGTCGCAAAAACCATCAAGCACTATGATGAAACTGGCTCTCATGAGGACCGCCACAGGAAAGGAAGACCCAGAGTTACCTCTGCTGCAGAGGATAAGTTCATTAAAGTTAACTTGATGTTGAGACACATCTCAACATCAACTGTTCAGAGAAGACTGCATGAATCAGGCCTATTATGGTCAAATTGTTGCAAAGAAACCACTAGTAAAGGACACCAACAATAAGAAGAGACTTGCCTGGGCCAAGAACACGAGCATTGGACATTAGGCCGGTGAAAATCTGTCCTTTGGTCTGATGAGTCCAAATTTTAGATTTTTGGTTCCAACCGCTGTGTCCTTTTTAGACACAGAGTAGGTGAACAGATGATCTCTGCATGTGGGGTTCCCACCATGAAGCATCGAGTAGGAGGTGTAACAGTGCTTTGCTGGTGACACGTCTGATTTATTTAGAATTCAAGGCCCACTTAACCAGCATGGCTACCACAGCATTCTGCAGCCATACACCATCCCATCTGGTTTATGCTTAGTGGGACTATCATTTGTTTTTCAACAGGACAATGACCCAACACACCTCCAGGCTGTGTAAGGGCTATTTAGGATAAGGAGAGTGATACAGTGCTGCATCAGATGACTTGGCCTCCACAATCACCTGACCTCAACCCAAATGAGATGGTTTGGGATGAGTTTGGGATGAGTTGGACTGCAGAGTGAAGGAAAAGCAACCAACAAGTGCTCAGCATATGTGAGAACTCCTTCAAGACTGTTGGAAAAACATACCTGGTTGAGATAATGCCAAAAGTGTGGGAGCAATTACAGTCTCAAGTCTTCTTGGGTATGACGCTACAAGTTTGGCACACCTTTATTTGGTGTATTCCACCCATTCTTCTCTGCATACCCTCTCAAGCTCTGTCAGGTTGGATGAGCAACTAGACAGCTATTTTCAGGTCTCTCCCAGAGATGTTCGTTCAGGTTCAAGTCCGGGATGTGGCTGGGCCACTCAAAGACATTCAGACTTGCTCGAAGCCCCTCCTGCGTTGTCTTGGCTGTGTGCTTAGGGTCGTTGTCTTGTGGGAAGGTGAACTTAGCCCCGGTCTGAGGTCCTGAGCGCTCTGGAGAAGGTTTTCATCAAGGATCCCTCTGTACTTTGCTCAGTTCATCTTTCCCTCCATCTTGTCAAGTTGAGATGACTAAAATGCTTGGAGTAACCCTAGATTGTAAACTGTCATGGTCAAAACATATTGATGCAGTAGTAGCTAAGATGGGGAGAAGTATGTCCATAATAAAGCGCTGCTCTACCTTAACATCACTATCAACAAGGCAGGTCCTACAGGCCCTAGTTTTGTTGCACCTTGACTACTGTTCAGTCGTGTGGTCAGGTGCCACAAAAAAGGACTTAGGAAAATTACAATTGGCTCAGAACAGGGCAGCATGGCTGGCCATTGGATGTACACAGAGAGATAATATTAATAATATGCATGTCAATATCTCCTGGCTGAAAGTGGAGGAGAGATTGACTTCATCACTACTTGTATTTGTGAGAGGTATTGACATGTTGAATGCATCGAGCTGTCTGTTTAAACTACTGGCACACAGCTCAGACATCCATGCATACCCCACAAGACATACCACAAGAGGTCTCTTCACAGACCCAAGTCCAGAACAGACTATGGTAGGCACACAGTACTACATAGAGCCATGAATACATGGAACTCTATTCCACATCAAGTAACTGACTAAAGAAGTAAAATTGGATTTTTAAAAATGATTAAAAAAATATTTAAAAAACACCTTATGGAACAGTGGGGACTGTGAAGCAACACAAACATTGGCACAGGCACATGCATACAAACACACACATGATAACATACGCACAATACATACACATGGATTTAGTACTGTAGATATGTGGTAGTGGTGGAGAAGGGGCCTGAGGGCACACAGTGTGTTGTGAAATCTGTGAATGTATTGTAATGTTTCTAAAATTGTATAAACTGCCTTCATTTTGCTGGAACCCAGGAAGAGTAGCTGGGGATTCATAATAAATACAAAATACAAATTTCGAGTTTCATAGCAAAGGGTCTGAATACAAATGTAAATAAATAACTAATGTATTTATGTTTGCAAACATTTCTAAAAACCTGATTTTGCTTTGTCATTATGGGGTATTGTGTGTAGATTGATAAGGAAAATGTTTTATTTAATACATTTTGGAGTTAAGCTGTAATGTAACAAAATCTGGAAAAAGTGCTTGGCTCTGAATAGTTTGTGAAGGCAATACATATACAAAATATACAACATATATCAATAATATACTAAATAAATATTTTTCCCATTGACATTTGTAATAATAACTTTCTCCAAAAATGATGTTATATTCACTTTCATTTAAAAGGTAGGACCATTATGTTTGTCATAAACCTCCCCTACGTCAAGTATTCTCTTTGTACTGTATAACCTACAACAGCACATACTGTAGGAGGAAATCTCCGTATTATTTTCTCTTCCAGCTGGGGAAGTCAGTGGTGGCTAAGGTGGCGATACCCAAAGGCACGGTGCTGAGTATGGCTATGCTGGGGGTGAAGGTGGGCGAGCCGAGGGGCGTCTCTCCTGAAGACATGGGTCAGCTGGTGGGCAAGGCCGTCACAGAGGACGTGGAGGAGGATGGGAGCATCACGCCACGTATGGTGGACGTCTACAACAACAAGGGCTGACAAACACGTTAACATGCTGACTAGACTAGTGTTATGATACTGATGGTCTGTTTACATTTCCACCATTTTGGCTAGATTGAGTAGGCATACATCTTCATCTAGTGGTCATGTCAGTATTGTAGCAATGCCTAACCCCAATTATTTCCCTCACTTTAACCTCAGTCTCATAACCTGCTGTTATTTCACCAAACCTAATGTGTTGGTTCCCCTAATCAGCCACGTTAATTCACCTAACCTGCCACTTTAATTACCGCAACCCGCTATGTAAACAGACCATCAATCCGACATATGATCAGTATCACCAGACGGCCACGTTGCGTGCTGGGGTGTCGCAAAATGAATGTACCCATTATTCAATCATTTAACTGCTCATGCGCATCAATGGGCATAGCCAGACGATAAATAGAACTTGGTTCCATTTCAGACCCTTAATGCCTGCAAGTCCCGCCTCTCCCATCTACTCATTGGTTTTCACGAGCATACTAGCCCACGTGGGTGATTGAAAGATGAACGAGAAGAGATTAATCAAAGAACGCTGTCTAAAAACGAACTAGGTTTCCCCTTTCATCTGTGGATTAATTGTCGGAGTAGAGAACATGATTTTGTATGACAACAAAAAATTCTGCAAAGATTCAGCAAAAAAAGGGACCCCATATTTAAACTAACAAACCAATGTTTATGTGCCAGGGCAAATTAGCTAGCAATAGTTAAATTACATTAAATATCCGTGAATGAGTCGTGTGTTTCAACCTGTCCCCAAATTAATATACTGTAGTTTGTTTTTCTAATTTAACCTGCTTGTCATGAACGTCTCTGATGGGGATAGTCGAAATCAACATTTCAGGGGGCTGGTTTGGTGAAGCGGCCACACGCATGCATTCGCATGTTGATTTTGTCCATCCACATCAGATGCGATCATGACACTCAGGTGAAAATATCAAAAGCAACTGTGAACAAACTATATTCATTTGTGGACAGTTCGAAACAATCATGGACATTTAGGTCGCTATCTGTTGCTAGATAGTTTGTCCTGGGAGATGAACATTGAGTTGTTATTTTGCCTGACATGCATATTTTCCTGAATTTAGCTGGTTCTTTGTACAATTTTGACCCGGAGTCGTACAAAATCGTGTGTTTCTCTACTCCAACGATAAATCCCCACCACAGATGAAAATAGAAACCTAGTTAATTATCTTTAATGAATCTCTCCTCGTGTATTTCAAGAATCAACGTGTCTTTGTATCTTTTCCCTGAGATCCAATAAGGAGGCGACAGTCAACACACAGTGCATCTCAAATAGAACCATGTTCTATTGTAGCTCTTGGCTACGCAGAAGCAGGCGAGAGATGTGGGGGAAATGATTGAATAACATGTAAGTGTAACAAAAACTTAAACTAAAGTAAAAACTAAAATTGGAAAAACTATTCTGTAACCTGTAATAAAATAATTAATAAAAATATTTGAAAAACTAAAACTATACTGAAACTACAATTTAAGACCTTTTCATTTTTTTTTTACTACACTGATGTGTATAAACCCTGGTTTACTGCCAGGGGGCGCTTTATTGAAGCCACCGCATAGCCATCTTGGCACTCCTCATTTGGAAGCTATAGAAATGCATTTTTGAAATGTCTACATTAGTTTTTGACGTGTATCATATTAGACACCTTAAAACACACTTTGAAATTATATTATGTGAGCTAAAACATAAAAAATGAAAAAATATATAAAACATTTCTTAGTCTTTTTTTAGAGAGAGTACTACTTTTACTGTGCCCACTACAACAACAAAACATACTTAAATACATGTCATTTTTTTCCTTCCGTCGGTTTAAATGCTTCTAGTAGATGATGTTTCAAATAGGCCTAACTTGTGCATCACTAGTTATCAGTGAAGAAAGGCAAAACCCCATATGAGATTATTTAGAGTATATTACTGGAAAGGACAAAATGAATTGTATTGTAGTGTCAGAAGATGGCAGCCAGTGTGGAACAGAGATTAAATAAAATCAAGATGAAGTCAAGGTGAGACAGCCTCCAGCTATTACTAGCTCAACGTCAACCAGTAGCAGGTAACCTCGTTCAAATTAGTTTAAAAAGAGAGAAGAAGCACTGTTTAATTTATTAATCGAGTCTGTCACGTCTAAAGACTATGCGAGGAGCCAGGCGTATTCAACACTACCTAACAAGTGTTAATTGTTGGTAAAAAAAAAATTTAAACTGTGTGGTGGATTGTTGACCTGCATCATTAAAAAAACGGATGTTAATTTCTGTCAACAATCTAAATACTGCTGGCTGTCACTCAATATGTTTTTCAGATGCAAAATTCTACAATATTACATAAACATAACATGTTAAATGTGGATTTTTGTTGTTGCTTTTGTTGCAGCTGTTTTTTATTAACCTTATTTGAAGGTGTTAGTGAATCTTACGTTTAACCTTAATAAACTCTGGCTGAAAATGTTATT
The DNA here is from genome assembly GCF_021184085.1 of Oncorhynchus gorbuscha. Lineage (NCBI taxonomy): Eukaryota > Metazoa > Chordata > Actinopteri > Salmoniformes > Salmonidae > Oncorhynchus > Oncorhynchus gorbuscha. Next base: position 51,203,086 of record NC_060189.1, on the reverse strand, counting down.
AGTTACATAATATTTACACTGCATCACAAGCGTTCATTGTGGACAATTTTAAAAAGGTTTGTGTGGCGGACTGTTCATCCTCATTCCTCAATTCATTCAATTTTTGGCTGTCATCCAAAAATGTTTTTTTCAGTTTCAAAATTCTACAATATTGCATAAGCATAACATGTGCCTTGACTTAATTTGTCCCATCCCACCCCCCTCTCTGTCTTTCACTTAAGTAAAGGTAGTCTACTTGATTCTTCTTACATGTACTACTAAAGTTTAAAAAAAAAAAAAAGCTTTGGATTGGTGTAAACATGGGCAAGAGAGTTTCCTTCCACCATATTTATTGCACCAGTCTAGGCTATTATTCTTTTAGATCCAAGTCACATCAAGATTGAGCTAGCCAAACATATAACCTGGCCCATCACTTTACGTTTTAATGCCTGGTTTGCATGTTAGGAATCACGTCGGCTCTATTCATTTAATTTCTATCTGCAACGCTACTGAACATGGCACTGGGCGATGTATAGTCAGAAGCAAGTTTTTAACGTTTTTTTATAGGTAGAAACAAACAGATTAGATCCGAATATAGTAGACTTGACTGTCTATATAAGGTACATGTATTTATACACATGTGGTGGATGTTTACTTTTCTATATCAGAGGATGTGAAATAGAACTTGGTGTTAAAAAGTAAAATACAATGTATACAGATAATGATTGACTGCTCCTATAATATTAATAATAATAAAATATTACTCATTACAGTGTCTCACATTTTGACTCTTGAGAATCCTGAAATGACCTGTGAGTGAATGGAGAACCTTTATTTTGAAACATGAGTGGAGAGGAAACCACGTGGATTCCGGGTGTGCAACGTGGAAATTAGCTCGACTTTTTCCGCGAGAACCCGCACCTGACCATCTCCGTACCACTGGCTCAGAGCAAGCGAACATTTTATCGCCACAAAATTTTTAGGAAACCGGATTTATCACATTTCCAAAATGCCTCTGAAATTCGAGCTTTGTCCTGGCAGGATGATTGGGGGTTCTAACCCCTGTTTCATTATTGCAGAAATTGGACAGAACCACCAGGGAGATATCGAAATTGCCAAGAAAATGATCAAGATGGCCAAGGTAATGTTAGTAGCATGTATTAATCAGTTTTCTTAGCCCAGCTGCTGTATTGGGGACCATGGTACTGACTTGCTAGTAAACTAGCAGCTACTTTAGTATAAATGCATTTGACCAATTTGGCAGTTGCAATTGACAGTCCATTCTCTTTTGAATGACGCTGCTTCTTGTCTAACAACTGCCCTGCTACAGTGCCAATGAGGAAATGATCGATTCCAGTGCCCACAGGACTGTAAAATGACAGTAGCTCTGCTACTAACTGCTCTGTTGCTTGCTGGGGCTGTATTTAAAATAGTGAATTTGTGACATTGAGACCATGGGCATATATTGGTCAATTTAGTAAGCATTGATATTGGTGGATTCAGATTTCCTACCAGAGCCAGAGATGTGGCACAACAGATAACCAACCTCACATACACACAATTATCACACCGACTGTTTAATTAAAATGCAGTGGTTGTGTAAGCTACAGATTTACGTTATAATGTGATCTAACCAAAGAGTTTTGGGGTGTCCATTCAAGTCCAGTTTAAGCTTTTTAATTTCACGTGCACAAGTACAGTGAAATGCCTTTCTTGCCTGAGTTACAGGTTAGGTACCGTTTGGTGTAGCACAGTGACATTTCAACCAACCTTAACTTGGCAATACTATCTTTTGTTTTTGATTCAGCCAAACATCTATCTTCTAAAATGTCAGTGTCCAGTTACAGGTGATGCATTTAAATGTATTAATGTTTTGCTCCGTGAGTAATCCAACAATGTCTTTGTCGCCATCTTGTCTATTTCAAATCTTCTTGTTCGAGACAGGTGAGTGTCATCATGGCATGTGGCACTTTGGGGTGTGGACCCACCTGTCTCAATCAACGAGAGAAGATTTGAAACAAGGTTCCCTTGTCGTCGTCATTGGTAACACATTTTACAACTATGTGACCCTACTCATATTGGAAATCAATTCACAGGACTGCGGGGCAGACTGCGCCAAGTTTCAGAAGAGTGAACTTGAGTACAAGTTCAACAAACGTGCTCTGGAGCGTCCCTACACCTCCAAACAATCCTGGGGCAAGACGTACGGAGAGCACAAGCGCCACCTTGAGTTCAGTCATACACAATACGTAGAGCTGCAGAATTATGCAAAGGAGGTTGGAATTTTCTTTACTGCTTCAGGAATGGATGAGGTAAGAATGATGTTGATGTGGAATAGGCCCATAGAGCGCCACTGTGGAGGTGTCATAAAACCCATCAAATCTAGCAGTCAAATAGGGAAATGGTTCCAATTGTTTCACAACGCATTTTTCCCATAGGGAATTTTAGAAACGCTGAAAATAAGGGCTGTGTTTCCTGTATCTTTACCCCGGCATGATGTTTTGATAACTATGCAAATCTCAATCTGACAGGGTGACTTTTATGAACATATTCAGCTCTATTTACGCTCAGATTCGAAAATGCTAATTAGCATCAAAGTAGACATCATGCAAAACGACAAATAATAATAAAAATAATAATATGCCATTTAGCAGACGCTTTTATCCAAAGCGACTTACAGTCATGTGTGCATACATTCTATGTATGGGTGGTCCCTGGGATCGAACCCACTACCCTGGCGTTACAAGCGCCATGCTCTACCAACTGAGCTACAGAAGGACCACTCCCTGAACTTCGTCTCCAACTGACACCTTTGCTGACAGATATTGTCAATTTAAAACTTGCACAAGACAGTTCACAGGATTGTACATTTTTTTAAAGAAATGTAGCCAATTTATTCACTGGTACATTTAGCTAACATTACTAAATTAATCCAGAGATTCTTATCTTTGCCTCGACTCATGTCATCATGGCATTTGTAGTTCTTAATGATAGCCACATTAGCTGCTAACTAGCATTTCATTTTTGTGGGGTAAATACAGGGAAATATATTGATAAGTCACCTTGTCCTAGAGAGATTTACACAGTTATCAAAACAGCACACCAGGTTAATCCTACATGAAACTCAGCCCTTATTTTAAGTGTTATTTTTCCCCATGGGGGATTTCAGTGAATGGGGGAAAAACAATTGGAACCATTTCCCTGTTCCCATTTCACCCCTAAACACACGCTGCTAGGCTTTTGGGGAGGTCTGACTCCTGTGGTACTATATTGAATGGGCCTGTATAATGCATATCAAAACTGTATTAGTTATTTGTTCGTTATTTGTTGTATCTCTTGTTAGATGGCTGTGGAGTTTCTACATGAGCTTGATGTGCCTTTCTTCAAAGTCGGTTCAGGGGACACCAACAACTTTCCCTATCTGGAAAAGACTGCTAAAAAAGGTCAGTGATTTAAAGTTTACAGTATGATAGATATTTGTCTTTGGCCGCTAAATCTACTTTATACCCCTGAAAGTGTAGTAAAAAAATGTTGAATATCGAGGTTAAAGCAAAGTGTTTTTTTTTGTTGTTGAAATGAATCTCAAATCTCTTTGGTTTATAATGCTAGGTCGCCCCATGGTGATATCCAGTGGGATGCAGTCGATGGCGACAATGAGACGGGTCTATCAGACAGTCAAGAAACACAATCAGAACTTCTGCATCCTGCAGTGCACCAGTGCCTACCCATTGGAGGCTGAAGATGTCAACCTGCGTGTCATCGCAGTAAGAGTTTTTCATTGGTTTGAACGAAGGAGTTGTTTCAGGCAAGATCAGAAAGTTGGCTGTCAACCTTGTCACCCCTAAACACACGGTGCATCTTATTTATGTTATAAATCAATGGACCATTAGTGCTAGTCTGTGGTTAAGGCTAAATCCAGAGAGAATACATGTTTCGAGGCAGGAAAATGACCCATAATCTTGTTCATAGGAATACCAGAAGGAATTCCCTGATATTCCCATCGGATATTCCGGTCATGAGTCTGGGGTCCACATCTCCGTGGCAGCAGTGGCGCTGGGGGCAAAGGTCATTGAGCGTCATGTGACCCTGGACAAGAGCTGGAAGGGAAGTGACCACGAAGCTTCTCTGGAGCCCTCTGAGCTGACAGAGCTGGTGAAAGCCATCCGATTGGTGGAGAGGTCTCTGGGGACGAGCATCAAGCAGATGCTGCCCTGTGAGGAGCCATGCCACGATAAGGTACTTCCTGGATGGGCACTTTTCATTGTATTCCAACAGATTATGTTATTATTGCCACATAGCCTGACGGCCAACTGCAATGATTAATGGCAATCTGATGCAAGACAATGCGGTATTTATTTTTACAAACATTATTTAGCATTTATTCCAATTTAGGGGTGGGTGGGTGGGTGTGTGTTAGGGCTAGGAGTTTTTTTTTTCTAATCTTGTCATCTGACATGGAAAAACTCTGTACCCTATAGGCTATATGATCTTAGATTTTTAGGGTTTGTTGTTATACCCAAGTACTGGGCCCAATAATGTTGCTTCAAACAGGAAATGATGTCAGAACTTCTTTTAATATATTCATTTTGTCCTCTTCCAGCTGGGGAAATCAGTGGTGGCCAAGGTGGCGATCACCAAAGGCACGGTGCTGAGTATGGACATGCTGGGGGTGAAGGTGGGCGAGCCGAAGGGCGTTCCTCCCGAAGACATCTACCAGCTGGTGGGCAAGTCCGTCACAGAGGACGTGGAGGAGGACGAGAGTATCACCCCAGACGTGGTCGAAAGCTACGGCAAGAAGATCAAGTGCTGAGTTGAGTAATCACCCTGGTAATAGCCTACTGTAACCATTGTAATACCTTAACCACAATGCCAAACAACACAATGCACTTTTACAGGCTGAGAAAAGTGAAGAGGTGGTTGTGGGAACATCGATAATATAGATATTATTTAGAGGCCTAGAAGTCTCAGTTTCGGGAACATGTTTTATTTTTCTGGTTTCATGTTTTTTTTTTTACTAGATGGAAACAAACCTTCAATGATTCAGACTTGACTACAAGTGCCTAGTTAAGAAGAGAAAATACAAACTATGTTCAGTAGTGGCTGAAATGATTGCATTCTAATTCAATGTTTAACTCTTCATGTATAAATGAAATGGCCATTTTTTTTGTTAAATTGCACAATTGATTGCACAAAAAAAAATGTCAAATACAAAATGCTAAACACTAATGATTGTCATCTTTACCTTTTGCATCCGAAATCACACTCCTTGATTGCAATTATATTATTTTGTGATACAATTCTGGTACAAATGAGTGTCAAAAGTGAAAACATACCATATGTACAGTACCAGTCAAGTTTGACACTCCTACTCATTCCAGGGTTTTTCTTTATTTGTACTGTTTTCTACATTTTAGAATAATAGTGAAGACATCAAAACTATGAAACAACACATATGGAATAATGTACTAACAAAAAGTGTTAAACAAATCAAAATATATTTGAGATTCTTTCAAGCAGCTAGCCTTTGACAGCTTTGTACACTCTTGACATTCTCTCAACCAGATTTACCAGGAATCCATTTGAGAACGATCAATAAATTATGCTCTAGATATGAAAGTGCTTTACTTTAATGTGGCTGTCTAAAGTAAAGATGCTATCTATCATCTAAAAGTGTCCTCAGAAATCTACACACAATACCCAACAATGACTAAGCAAAAACAGGTTTCTATACATTTTTGCAAATGTATTAATTAAAAACATACCTTATTTACATATATTTAGACCTTTGCTATGAGACTGGAAATTGAGCTCAGGTGCATCCTGTTTCCATTGATTATCCTTGAGATGTTTCTACAACTTGGAGTCCACCTGTTGTAAATTCAATTGATTTTACATGATTTGGAAAGGCACACAACTGTCTATATAAGGTCCCACAGTTGACAGTGCATGTCCGAGCAAGCCATGAGGTCGAAGGAATTGTCTGTAGAGTTCCGAGACAGGATGATGTCGAGGCACAGATCTGGGGAAGAGAACTAAAAGAATTGTGGCATTGAAGGTCCCCAAGAACACAGTAGCCTCATTCCTAAACGGAAGAAGTTTAGAACCACCAAGACTCTTCCTAGAGCTGGCCGCCCTGCCAAACTGAGCAATCGGGGGAGAAGGGTCTTGGTCAGGGAGATGACCAAGAACCCGATGGTCACTCTGACAGAGCTCCAGAGTTCCTCTGTGGTGATGGGAGAACCTTCCAGAAGGACAACCATCTCTGCAGCACTCCACCAATCAGGCCTTTGTGGTAGAGTGACCAGACAGAAGCCACTCCTCAGTAAAAGTCACATGACAGCCCGCTAGGAGGTTGCCAAAAGGCACCTAAAGACTTACCGACCATGAGAAACAAGATTTTCTGGTCTGATGAACCCAAGATTGAACTATTTGGCCTGAATGCCAAGTGCCACGTCCAATGGAAACCTGGCACCACCGGTAAAGTATGGTAGTAGCAGCATTATGCTGTGGGCATGTATTTAAGCGGCAGGGACTGGGAGACTAGTCAGGAAAGATGAATGGAGCGAAGTACAGAGAGAACCTAGATGATAACCTGCTCCAGAGATCTCAGGACCTCAGACTGGGGACAACAACCCTAAGCACACAGCCCAAGACAATGCAGGAGTGGCTTCGGAACAAGTTTCTGAATGTCCTTGAGTGGCCCAGCCAGAGCCTGGACTGAACACGATCGAACATCTCTGGAGAGACCTGAAAATAGCTGTGCAGCAACCTGACAGAGATTGAGAGGATCTGCAGAGCAGAATGGGAGAAACTCCCCAAATACAGGTGTGCCAAGCTTGACGCGTCATGCCCAAGACGACTCGATGATGTAATAGCTGCAAAAGGTGCTTCAACAAATAGCTTTATAAAAATTAATGCATATGACACCATGCCAAATTACAATTATTTTGTTTTCTTTTCATTTATGAGTACATCATACAGCATTTCACAAACAAATTGCAAGCAAAATACACTACGGAAGTTAACAACCAAGCCAACAAGAATCTCAAAGCAACTCAAATCAATGTCCTATGTTCAAAAAACATTAAGACAAAATTAAAAAGTGGTGAGAAACAATCAAAATCGCCTACAAATTAATGTCATATATATATATAAATATTGCGTGCACAATTATTAGACTAATTGTATTCCTCATGATTCATTTTATTGTTGAACAAACGCCACGCTCTCAGTCAATCAAATGTTATTGAACCTCAAACCTGAATGTTTAACAACGGAAAAGGGAGTTGTCTTTCTCAGGGGAATATAAGTGTGCAGAATTATTAAATTACAAAAATAATTTCTCCCAACTTGTTTATTCTCTGTTTTTAGAGTAAGGGTAACATAACACACAATGACAAATAACATTTTTGGCCTTTCAGTGACCAATATAACTAGCCTTCTTTTCAATAACTGTCATGAGCCTTCCATCCATGGAGTCTGTCAGTTTCTTGATCTGTTCATGATCAACTTCACTGAAGCAGCAACCACAGCCTCCCAAATGCTGTTCAAAGAGGTGTATTCTCTTCCCTCACTGTAAATCTCACATTTGAGAAGGCCCCACAAGTTCTCAATAGGATTTAAGTCAGGTGAGGAAGGGGGCCAGGTCATTATTGGGGCATCGTTGAGGCCCTTGCTGGCGAGCCAAGCAGTGGAGTACTTGGATGCAGGTGATGGAGCATTGTCCTGCATAAAGATCATGGCCTTCTTGAATGCTGAGGACTTCTTCCTGTACCACTGCTTGAAGAAAGAATCTTCCAGAAACCGGCAGCAGGTTTCGGAGTTGAGTTTCAGTCCATCTTCAACCCAAAAAGGTCCAACTACCTCATCCTTAATGATAGCAGCCCATACCAGTACCCCTCCTCCACCTTGCTGGTGCCTGACTCGAAGTGATACCCTGTGTCCATTACTGGTCCAGCCATGGGCCCATCCACCTGGTCCATCAACAGTCACTCTCATTTAATCTGACCCTAAAACCTGTCTTCAGGTATACCTTTGCCCAATCTTGACGCTTACAACTTGTGAATCTTATTCAGTGGTGGTGGTGTTTCAGCCTTCTTGACCTTGGCCATGTCTCTGAGCACTTGACACCTTGTACTTCTGGACACTCCAGGTAGGTAGCAGTTCTGGAATATGGTGGCACTGGAGGAGAGTGGGTTCCTGTTAGATTGACGTTTAATTATTCCCAAGTCTTTTTCAGTTAATTTGCACCTTTTCTCCTCCATGCGTTTTTTTGCGCCCCAGTTGACTATTCGCAAACGAACCGTTTGATTGTCCGGTGGTCATTCCTTCAATAGTTTAGCTATTTCAAGAATGTTGCATCTGTCTGAATGGCATTTGACAATTTTGGACTTTTCAGTGTCAGTTACATCTCTTTTTTTTGGCCCATTTTACCTGAGGTAATGAAGCTGCCTAATAATTATGCACACCTTTTGATAAACACAGCAAAAAAAGAAATGTCCCCATTTTCAGGACCCTGTCTTTCAAAGATAATTCGTAACAATCAAAATAACTTCACATATCTTCATTGTAAGGGTTTAAACATTGTAAAGGGTGCCTTAGGCATGCTGCAAGGAGGCATGGGGACTGCAGATGTGGCCAGGGCAATAAATTGCAAAGTCTGTACTGTGAGACGCTTAAGACAGCGTTACAGGGAGACAGGACAGACAGCTGATCGTCCTCGCAGTGGCAGACCATGTGTAACAACACCTGCACAGGATCGGTTCATCTGAGCATCACACCTGCGGGACAGGTACAGGATGGCAACAACAACTGCCTGAGTTACACCAGGAACCCACAATCCCTCCATCAGTGCTCAGACTGAACTTGCAGGTGCCTTCGTGGAAGAGTTGGGTAACATCTCACAGCAAGAACTGGCAAATCTGGTGCAGTCTATGAGGAGGGGATGCACTGCAGTACTTAATGCAGCTGGTGGCCACACCAGACACCCCCCCCCCCCCCCCCCCACACACACACACTTTATTCAGGGACACATTATTCCATTTCTGTTAGTCATGTCTGTGGAACATGTTCAGTTTGTCTCAGTTGTTGAATCTTGTTATGTTCATACAAATATTTACACATGTTAAGTTTGTCTCAGTTGTTGAATCTTGTTATGTTCATACAAATATTTACACATGTTAAGTTTGTCTCAGTTGTTGAATCTTGTTATGTTCATACAAATATTTACACATGTTAAGTTTGCTGAAAATAAACACAGTTGACAGTGAGGACGGACCTTTTTTTGTTGCTGAGTTTATATGAATCTACAACCTTGTGCTCCAGGGGGACCAGGTGTTATTCACTTTCGCCACATCCTCCCTCATTACACAAATATAATTCAATCCAATAAGCATTCAAGTTTATATAGTTTGGGAGTTGGAAAATGTGCATTGAAATAATATCAGAATACTCACTTGCCTAAATTGTCCATGCAGTGTATATACTAATATATATCTATAGACACACTGACTGTATTTGTCAACACTACCTGTAAAACTAAAACTACCTCGATCTGACAACCTGCAAAAAAACACCTCAACCTGAGCTACGTGCCTGAAAGTGAGTAAATACTCCAGAGAAAGTATTGAGGATTGTCAATAAGCTTCAAGGTCATTTAGCCTAATCTTTGGCACAGGTTTAGGTTTGTCTGATAGTCTAGAATAAAATAGCCTGAGTGCCCGTCTGTTTCTGCTCTCTAGTTAACTCTTTTTGGAATTGTAATGCCAAATATGTTTGGAATGACAAGGAGCTGGAAAACGAGTAAAAACAGACTGGCACTCAAGCTTCAAGAATGCAACTCTTTGTTCAGAACATATCTGAGCCAGATTAGAGTTCGAGCACATTCTAGAGTTTAGAATGCATGTCTGTGATTTTAGAACACATTCTAGAGTTTAGAATGCATGTCTGTGACTTTAGAACACATTCTGGAGTTTAGAATGTATCTCTGTGACTTTAGAACACATTCTGGAGTTTAGAATGCATGTCTGTGACTTTAGAACACATTCTAGAGTTTAGAATGTATCTCTGACTTTAGAACACATTCTAGAGTTTAGAATGCATGTCTGTGACTTTAGAACACATTCTAGAGTTTAGAATGTATCTCTGTGTGACTTTAGAACACATTCTAGAGTTTAGAATGTATCTCTGTGACTTTAGAACACATTCTAGAGTTTAGAATGTATCTCTGTGGATGCGGTCCTGTTCCATCTGAGACTTGGCCTTCTTCTTGAGCAGCAGGATGAGTTCCGAAAACTCCCTCACAGCCCCGAGGCCTGCAACATTGTGGCAGGAGTATTTAGCAGCATTGATTGCCACCACTGGGGCATCCCGGGGTACTGCACTCAGCCCAGCGAGGTTCAGACAGTCAACATCTGGTGCATCGTTACCTGTAGGAGGGATGGAATGGAGGAGTGAGATGAGTTTGTTTATCTATTAAAGTGTCCATAACGTGGTTCTGGAAGTATTCATAGGATGATTAGTATGTTGCAAAAACAAACATGGATAAAATATGCAAAAACATTACATGATTTAAGGAAATCATAGAATTTTTTTTATTTTTATGAATAGTTTCCAATTTTGGGTTTAGGGAAATCTTAAAAATGAATTAGTGAAATCATACACTGAACAAAAAATAAACGCAACATGCAACAATTGAGGCTACAGTTCATATAGCATGGCGCTTGTAACGCCAGGGTAGTGGGTTCGATTCCCGGGACCAGCCATACGTAGAATGTATGCACACATGACTGTAAGTCGCTTTGGATAAAAGCGTCTGCTAAATGGCATATATTATTATATATTATATTATATAAGGCAATCAGTTAATTGAAATAAAGACAGAGATTTGTCCGTGAAGAGCACGCTTCTCCAGCGTTCCAGTGGACATTGAAGGTGAGCATTTGCCCACTGAAGTCGGTTTCGGCGCCAAACCGCAGTCAGGTAAAGACCCTGGTGGGGATGACGAGCAAGCAGATAAGCTTCCCTGAGACGGTTTCTGACTATTTGTGCTAAAATAATTTTGGTTGTGCAAACCCACAGTTTCATCAGCTGTCCGGGAGGCTGTTCTTAGATGATCCCGAAGGTGAAGTAGCTGGATGTGGAGGTCTTGGGCTGGCGTGGTTATACGTGGTCTGCGTTTGTGAGGATGGTTGGATGTGCTAGATGAGGCGGCTTATGGTCGAGAAATGAACATTCAATCATCTGGCGAAAGCTCTGGTGGACATTCCTGCAGTCAGCATGCCAATTGCACGCTCCCACAAAACCTGAGAAAACTTGTTACAAAACGGCACATAGAGTGGCCTTTTATTATCCCCAGGACAAGGTGCACCTGTGTAACAATCATGCTGTTTAAATCAGGTTCTTGATATGCCACACATGTCAGGTGGATGGACTATATTGGCAAAGGAGAAATGCTCACTAACAGGGATGTAAACAAATTTATGCACAACATTTTAGAGAAATAAACATTTTGTACATATGGAAAATATCTGGGATATTTTATTTCAGCTCATGTTTCATGGGACCAACACTTTACATGTTATGTTTATATTTCTGTTCAGTATAGAAATGGATTCATTTTAAATTGAATCTCAATTTCTCCAGAACATGACAGCTGACATCACCCTTCTCACATTGCCCATAAATATCAATTGACTGACAGTGACATGAACTCAGAACAATGCCAGTAGTTTTCTGCAGTGGTAGCCTAACCTACATGCAGAAGGAAAATAGAGAGCCACTTTACAAATGATCACTAAACAAGTAAATGTAATAGTAATATTAGTAGTAGTAGTCAGTTAAGTGAAAAGAATAGTGAGTATACCCATATAGGCGACTTCCTTCCAGCCCAGATCCCTGTCGTCCATCATGGCTTTGGCCTCGCCCTGGATGTCCTTGCCCAGCTGTCTGACCTCGCAGCCCGTTCTCTGGGACAGCTTGTCAGCCAAGGCCTTGGTCAGGTCCTCACTGGACGAGATCAGGATCACCTGGAGGAGACAGCATAAAACACTTGATTTATTGTCGAAGTGTTCTATGCAAGCTCTGATTTGTGCTTTTTTTAGGGGGGGGGGGGGGACTCAGGGTCTCAACTTCCTGTTGAGAGTTAGAATAATAGAATACACAAGGTACAATTTCAAAATTTGGTTGGGCATCAGCAGTCAATCAATTAGCCCAAGTCAGTCATTTTTATTTATTTTAAAGATCGTTAAATTAGTCTAGCAGCCAGCTTTCTAAACTTGTGGTGAGCATGGTCCAACTACCGACCGGGGTGGGCCGATGGCTCATCAGTTATCATTAAAAACGACAAACATTTGCCTCCACCCTATTGCAAAATGTGTAGAATTGAAGTAAATTTGCTGTAAAACTGAAAAAATGTATTATTGACCTCTGCCTGACCCCGAGACTGCCTGTCGTTCTGTACCTTTTAAGACTCTGATCTGGATTACTGACCTCTGCCTGACCCCGAGACTGCCTGTCGTTCTGTATCTTTGTAGACTGATCTGGATTACTGACCTCTGCCTGCCCTTGACCTGTCGTTTTGCCTGCCCCCTGTTCTAGTAATAAACGGTGTTACTTTCGACACTGTCTGCATCTGGGTCTCCTCCTGAAACATGATACACATGACAGCTAGAGTAAATAGTAGCCTGTGTGTGTTTAATGGGTGGTGCTTTCAGTGATGAGCTGTGGCTAATCTTGACACAGACAGTAACTTGGCTACTGTGCTGGACTCGGGTATCTAACAGGGGTTTCTTTTTTTCTATAGCATGGCTTTTAAAGGAAATTAGATGTTTGTGACTTGTATTTATCTAATATATACACAGTGCACAAAACATTAAGAACACACTTCCTAATATTGAGTTGCTAATATCAATTCATTGGGCATGGACCCTATAAGGTGTCGAAAGCGTTCCACAGGGATGCTGGCCCATGTTGACTCCCACAGTTGTGTCAAGTTGGCTGGATGTCCTTTGGGTGGTAGACCATTCCTGATACACACGGGAAACTGTTGAGTGTGAAAAACCCAGCAGCATTGCAGTTCTTGGCACAAACCGGTGTGCCTGGCACCTACTACCATACCCCGTGCAAAGGCACTTCAATCTCTGAATGGCACACATTCACCCTCTGAATGGCACACATACGCAATCCATGTCTCAGTTGTCTCAAGGCTTAAAAATCCTTCTTTAACCTGTCTCCTCCCCTTCATCTACACTGAATGAAGTGGATTTAACAAGTGACATCAATAAGGGATGATATTTCACCCAGTGAGTTTGTCATGGAAAGAGCAGGTATTCTTCATGTTTTGTACACAAAGTGTATATATATATATCTTGTAAGAATTTGTATCTGTCATGTGAATGTTGCCATTTTTTGTTTACTATATATATTTATGTTATCTGACTTGCCACAACTGAAGTGTCTTCTGGAAAAATAGAGTCATTATATTCGAATACTATTTCAGAAGGTCCGGTCACACAAATTTCCGAGATGGCAAAGGTTCGGATGGATATTGTCATTTATCAGCATATTAACAAACCTCTACCTCGCAACCCCAAACTGTTCGCACCCCTCCTGTTGGCAGAGAGAAAAATGTGCCGTTTTAAAACTCTTTGCCTGCAATTCTACACACGTTCCATGTCTTATGTGTGTTCAGATCATAGCATGAGTCAAATCCTGACAAAATGTCCCCCTCCCCCCAAACTGTATTTCTATTCATATAATTATTATTTTAAAAACTCGGTCAGAACCCGCAGTCTGTACTGACCACGTTCTGGGTCCAGATCACAGTCCGCCTATTTTGTATTTATTTAACTAGGCAAGTCAGTTAAGAACAAATTCTAATTTACAATGACGGCCTACCGGGGAGCAGTGGGTTAACTGCCTTGTTCAGGGACAGATCACCACATTTTTACCTTGTCAGCTCTGGGATTCGATCCAGCAACCTTTCGGTTAACCACTAGGCTACCTGCCGCCCCTGTTGAGTATGGATGACCTGTAACTTCACTATCAAAACAATGAATTGTCTCCTCTTCTTCATATGTAATTGGGAAATTTAAGATGACTAAAGTTCATCTTTAGTTTAGAGTGATCAACACAATGTTTAGCATATTTTGAGTTCCTGTAACACACAGATTTCCAGTGTTCTGTTTGTGACACTCAAGGTGCAGGTTGATGGTCACTAGACTTGATAGTGAATGTTATGGATTATTCTCCTATCTGTTGATAGTGGTTGACGCCAGACTGGATGTACAAGGACACACTGATTATTCACTGTTGCATTGTACTGATGACATCCTGTGAACACTGTGATTCTGTATCAGCTGACAGTCGCTGCCTTTTTGTTTTGTCTTCCTACAAGCCTCTCTGGCTGGTGTTTACTGAACATGTGGTGCTGTCTGATTAGGATACAAAGGTCCCGTCTCCAAGAGGCCAGTTAGACATTTTCTCTGCTTCTGGGCTGCATGGTGTCTCCCTGTTGCAACTTGTAATAAAACCGACATATTTTTGATTGACTTTACCAACGCTCTCCTTTTTGTTCACCTGGAAATTCCTATTACAACATAGACAACACATGTATTTGTGGAAGCAGTAATCGCATGATTGGGATTCTCTTTCAACTGTAAAAAAAATACAAAATAAAAATAAAGTAAAGCCTGTCTGTCACTATTTGCTGTTACCACATGTGATCTTTCAAATTCCAACGACGAATCGTCGTCGATCTTCCATCATCCGTATTCATCACGTTATCTTTGCACCGCATCTCCTTTCCCTCTCTGGTGTATGTCCTATATGTTCTATATGTTCTATATCTACAGTCGACGTACCTCCACGCCCTCTCCCTGCAGCATGCGGATACCCGTGGTGTCTCTGGTGTTGACAGAGACCATCTCCTCTCCAGAGACAGAGATGAGGACGCGGCCGTCAGTCAGACAGCCGGAGACGTTACACAGCAGCAGACGCACCGCCTCAGGCTTGTCCAGGCCAAAGTAACCAAACCTGGAGAGGAACAAATCAAATACAATTGTATCAAAAAATCTTATTGGTCACATGCTTCGTAGACAACTGGCGTTGACTAAAGGTGAAATGCTCACTTTTACGGGCCATTCCCAACAATGCAGAGAGAGAGAGAGAAAAAAAAGTAAAAATGAACTCAAGTAATACATACACAATGAGTAATGATAACTTGGCTACCAGTACCGAGTCAATGTGCAGGGATACGAGGTAGTTGAGGTAGATATGTACATATAGGTAAGGATAAAGTGACTAGGACAACGGGCGAAATAACCATCATGTGATGAGTCAAAAGCGATTATTACAAAAACGGTCATTGCAGATATTCCAAGTAGCTATTGGTTAACTATTTAACTAACTATTTAGCAGTCTTATAGCTTGGGGTTCCTGTTGTTTCCAGACTTGGTGCATCGGTACCACTTGCAGTGCAGTAGCAGAGAGAACAGTCTATGATTTAGGTGGCTGGAGTCTTTGACAATTATGAGGGCCTTCCTCTGACCCCGACTGGTATAAACTTCCTTGACGGCAGGGTGCTCGGACCTAGTGATGTACTGGGTCATTCGCACTACCCTTCGTAGCGCCTTGCGGTCGAATGCCAAGCAGTTGTCGTACCAGAACACACAGGGAAATGCATTTGTATAATGACTCCTCTGTGTTACATCAATATTTATTGTGTTGCCTCTTGAGGTTCCGCCCTTTTTTTTCCATTTTCGCCTAAAATGACATACCCAAATCTAACTGCCCGTAGCTCAGGCCCTGAAGCAACGATATGCATATTCTTGTTACCATTTGAAAGGAACGTAGGACAAAATACCACAATAGATCTGGTAAAAGATAATACAAAGAAAAAACCAACCGTTCTTTTGTATTTTTTTTGTACCATCATCTTTGAAATGCAAGAGAAAGGCCATAATGTTTTATTCCAGCCAAAGTGCAATTTAGGTTTTGGCCACTAGATGACAGCAGTGTATGTGCAAAGTGTTAGACTGATTCAATGAACCATTGCATTTCTGTTCAAAATGTTGTATCATGACTGCCCAAATGTGCCTAATTTGTTTATTAATAACTTTTCATGTTCAAAATTGTGCACTCTCTTCAAACAATAACATGGTATTCTTTCACTGTAATAGCTACTGTAAATTGGACAGTGCAGTTAGATTAACATGAATTGAAGCTTTCTGCCAATATCAGATATGTCTATGTCCTAGGAAATTTTCTTGTTACTTACAACATTATGCTAATTGCATTAGCCTACGTTAGCTCAACCGTCCTGTGGAACGGACACCTATTAAGTTTGTTCAAGTAAACATAGAGAGAGAGAGAGAGAGAGAGAGAGAGAGAGAGAGAGAGAGAGAGAACGTGAAGCTCTGAGTCAGTGACTTCAGACTACCTCAGTACTCTCTGTTCTGCCACGGGCCAATCGATATCCACATCAATATCCACACTGTACTCTGGCAGCATCTCATAGTAAGCCCACTTTCCCCCCTGAGAAAGACAATGCAAGAGAAAGGTGATTTTCAATTATCATTTGAAACAACGGCAATTGACAATAGAATATCTAAAATTATAGATCAGCAAGTCGATTTCTCAGTGTGTCTTTTGTCTCTGGTCAAGCTCACATCCACTGAATGACTAAACATTATTGATCACCTGAGGAAAATAGAGTTCACTTCCAGCAGCAGACATGCACATCAGGACCACTGTTCATAAAGCGTCTCAGGATTGGAGTGCTGATCTAGAATCAGGTCCTCTCTGCCCATACAATCTCATTAATAATGATAGAAAAGGGAAAACTGATCCTAGATCAACAATCCTATCCTGAAACACTTTGTGACTATGGATCCCGATGGGGTATAGTGCCAGTTACCTGCAGGCCTTTCTCTATTGTCGCTCTGGTATGAATGTAGAAAGATCCGTTCTCACACAGCTCTCCATCCCAGTCCTGTCTCCGGGGCCTGTTAGACGGGTCAAGGTTCAGTGGCTTGGTGGCTACACTACCTGAAGAGGAGAGATCAAAATAATCAATATCAGTTAATAGGTTCTAACTAGGGTTAATACTATGATTAAGCTCGAGGCCCTGGGTCTGAATCCCGCCCTGTGCAACTGGGTCCTGGACTTCCTGACTGGCCTTCCCCAGGTGGTGAAGGTAGGAAACAACACCTCCACTTCCCTGATCCTCAACACAGGGGCCCCACAAGGGTGCGTGCTCAGCCCCCGTATTTACTCCTGTTCACCCATGACTGCGTGGCCACGCCTCCAACTCAATCACCACGTTTGCAGACGACACAACAGTCATAGGCCTGATTACCAACAATGACGAGACAGCCTACAGGGAGAAAGTGAGGGCCCTGGTGGAGTGATGCCAGGAAAATAACCTCTCCCTCAACATCAACAAAACGAAGAAGCTGATCGTGGACTTCAGGAGACAACAGAGAGAGCGCGCCCCTGTTCACATTGACGGGACCGCAGTGAAGAAGGTGAAAAGCTTC
Source organism: Oncorhynchus gorbuscha (assembly GCF_021184085.1). NCBI lineage: Eukaryota > Metazoa > Chordata > Actinopteri > Salmoniformes > Salmonidae > Oncorhynchus > Oncorhynchus gorbuscha. The sequence goes on along the minus strand of NC_060189.1, from coordinate 51,185,570 downwards.
AAGTTTCTCGGCGTACACATCACTGACAATCTGAAGTGGTCGACCCACACAGACAGTGTGAAGAAGGCGCAACTGCGCCTCTTCAACCTCAGGAGGCTGAAGAAATTGGCTCGGCCCTTAAGACCCTCACAAACTTTTACAGATGTATAATTGAGAGCATCCTGTCGGGCTGTATCACCACCTGGTACGGCAACTGCTCCGCCCACAACCGTAAGGCTCTCCAGAGGGTGGTGCGGTTTGCCCAACGCATCACCGGGGGCACACTGCCTGCCCTCCAGGACACCTACAGCACCCGATGTCACAGGAAGGCCAAAAGGATCATCAAGAAGAACAACCACCCGAGCCACAGCCTGTTCACCCCACTATCATCCAAGAAGGCAAGGTCAGTACAGGTGCATCAAAGCTGGGACCGAGAGACTGAAAAACAGCTTCTAACTCAAGGCCATCAGACTGTTAAATAGCCATCACTAGCCGTCTAACACCCGGTTACTCAACCCTGCACCTTAGATGCTGCTGCCCTATATACATAGACATGAAATCACTGGTCACTTTAAATGGACCACTAGTTACTTTAATAATGTTTACATACTGTTTTACTCATTTCACATGTACAGTGAGGGAAAAAAGTATTTGATCCCCTGCTGATTTTGTATGTTTGCCCACTGACAAAGAAATTATCAGTCTATAATTTTAATGGTAGGTTTATTTGAACAGTGAGAGACAGAATAACAACAAAAAAATCCAGAAAAATGCATGTCAAAAAATGTTATAAATTTATTTGAATTTTAATGAGGGAATTAAGTATTTGACCCCCTCTCAATCAGAAAGATTTAAGGATCCCAGGTGTCTTTTATACAGGTAACGAGCTGAGATTAGGAGCACACTCTTAAAGGGAGTGCTCCTATTCTCAGTTTGTTACCTGTATAAAAGACACCTGTCCACAGAAGCAATCAATCAATTAGATTCCAAACTCTCCACCATGGAAAAGACCAAAGAGCTCTCCAAGGATGTCAGGGACAAGATTGTAGACATACACAAGGCTGGAATGGGCTACAAGACCATCGCCAAGCAGCTTGGTGAGAAGGTGTTAACAGTTGGTGCGATTATTCGCAAATGGAAGAAACATAAAAGAACCGTCAATCTCCCTCGGCCTGGGGCTCCATGCAAGATCTCACCTCGTGGAGTTGCAGTGATCATGAGAACAGTGAGGAATCAGCCCAGAACTACATGGGAGGATCTTGTCAATGATCTCAAGGCAGATGGGACCATAGTCACCAAGAAAACAATTGGTAACACACTATGCCGTGAAGGACTGAAATCCTGCAGCGCCTGCAAGGTCCCCTTGCTCAAGAAAGCACATATACATGCCCGTCTGACGTTTGCCAATGAACATCTGAATGATTCAGATGACAACTGAGTGAAAGTGTTGTGGTCAGATGAGACCAAAATGGAGCTCTTTGGCATCAACTCAACTCACCGTGTTTGGAGGAGGAGGAATGCTGTCTATGACCCCAGAACACCATCCCCACCGTCAAACATAGAGGTGGAAACATTATGCTTTCTGCTAAGGGGACAGGACAACTTCACCACATCAAAGGGATGATGGATGGGGCCATGTACCGTCAAATCCTGGGTGAGAACCTCCTTCCCTCAGCCAGGGCATTGAAAATGGGTCATGGATGGGTATTCAAGCATGACAATGACCCAAAACACATGGCCAAGGCAACAAAGGAGTGGCTCAAGAAGAAGCACATTAAGGTCCTGGAGTGGCCTAGCCAGTCTCCAGAACTTAATCCCATAGAAAATCTGTGGAGGGAGCTGAAGGTTCGAGTTGCCAAAAGTCAGCCTTGCAACCTTAATGACTTGGAGAAGATCTGCAAAGAGGAGTGGGACAAAATCCCTCCTGAGATGTGTGTAAACCTGGTGGCGAACTACAAGAAACGTCTGACCTCTGTGATTGCCAACAAGGGTTTTGCCACCAAGTACTAAGTCATGTTTTGCAGAGGGGTCAAACACTTATTTCCCTCATTAAAATGGAAATTATTTATAACATTTTTGGCTTGCGTTTTTCTGGATTTTTTTGTTGTTATTCTGTCTCTCACTGTTCAAATAAACCTACCATTAAAATTATAGATCTATCATTTCTTTGTCAGTGGGCAAACGTACAAAATCAGCAGGGGGTCAAATACATTTTCCCTCAATGTATATACTGTACTCTACTGTATTTTAGTGAATGCCACTCAGCCATTGCTCGCCCTAATATTTCTATATTTCTGAATTCCATTATTTTTCTTTAAGATTTGTGTGTATTATTGTGAATTGTTAGATACTACTTCACTTTTGGAGTTTGGAACACGCATTTTGCTACACCTGCATTTTGGGGCTAGGCCCCTTTTTTCTCAATTTCCTCCTGAATGACGTGCCCAAAGTAAACTGCCTGTGGCTCAGGCCCTGAAGCCAGGATATGCATATAATTGGTACCATTGGAAAGAAAACACTTTGAAGTTTGTAGAAATGTTAAAATAACGTAGGAGAATATAACACAATAGATATGGTAGGAGAAAATCCAAAGAAAAACCAAACAGAATCTAACCCTACGTCAACATGATATTTTGATATCCTAAATCTGGAATGCGCCCATTGATTTCAGTCGGATTCCGTCAGGTAAATTTGCAACTAATATCCTCCAGAGATGGTTTGCATTATTTTGTTTGATCGTCATTCTAATGGAATCCAGAGAGAACAAAACCCTGTCCTCAAACATTTACATTGTGTATTTAGTCTTCATAATCTTTCAATTTTGTCATTTTTTTTATATTTAATTTTATAGCTTTTTTCCCCTTTTTGTGTGTAACCCTAACCCTAACCCTTTGAATGGCAATATTAGGTCATAATTCCTATGGTTTCCACAGGGTGTCTATGTTCAAGGTTTCAGACTAGTAACTTCAAAAACGATGAAGAAGTATCAGTTTTAGTACAGGGACACAGTCTTGGAAACTCGTGTTTGTGCGCCATGAAGACAGGACGCACCTGCTAAAATCAGTTTCCTATTGAACATACTTCTTTCCGTAAGAAATATTTTAGTTTGATTACATTTTAGGGTATCTGACGAGAAAATAGAAACGTATTTTGACTTGTTGACACAAAGTTTAGGGGTAGATTTTCAGATTCCTTTCTCTACATGTTCAACGAGTGGATTACTCAAATCGATGGCACCAACTAAACTGACTTTTTGGGATATAAAGAAAGATTTTATCTCACAAAATGACACTACATGTTATAGCTGGGACCCTTTTGATGACAAATCAGAGGAAGATTTTCAAAAAGTAAGTGAATATTTAATCGCTATTTGTGAATTCATGAAACCTGTGCCGGTGGAAAAATATTTTGATTTTGGGCGCCGTCCACAAACAATCACATGGCATGTTTTCGCTGTAATAGCTACTGTAAATTGGACAGTGCAGTTAGATTAACAAGAATGTAAATTACCAACCAATATAGGACACTTATATGTACCTAAATGTTTAATATCCATAATTTGTATGATTATTTATTTGAATTGCGCGGCCTCCAGTTTAGCGGGACACCTAGCCCTAAAAGGTTTAACATCTACTAAATATGTGTGTGACCAATAACATTTGATTTGATTCGATTTTCCTTGTCCAGAGAAAAAAATATGTACTTGTCTAAACACCCCTCATCTCTCTATTGTGATACACAGTGATTGGTGGTGGATGGGATGACTTCCATGTATTGTGCTTGTGAAAGGCCCTATATAAACAATTCATTATCATTGAGCATTAGCATCTTACAACAAGCTATATTGGGTAGGTGTTTTCAAATACAACATATCTAGGCTACTCAAGTTTTTCCTGGCTATGTTGATGTGGCCAGGGCAAACTCCTGACACAATTTATTAAGTAAGGGACAGTTTTTCCTCAGGCACAGATTAAGCCTAATCCTAGACTACAAAGAATTTAATGGAGATTCTCCATTTACCTTTTTAAAAATCCAGGAATAGGGTTAATCTGTGTCCGGGAAAACAAACCTACGCGTAAGGTCCTAAACATAACACAAGGCTATCCCGGAAAGCCCTAAACATAACACAAGGCTATCCCGGAAAGCCCTAAACATAACACAAGGCTATCCCGGAAAGCCCTAAACATAACACAAGGCTATCCCGGTAAGCCCTAAACATAACACAAGTCTATCCCGGAAAGCCCTAAACATAACACAAGTATACCCTGGAAAGCCCTAAACATAACACAAGGCTACCCGGAAAACCCTAAACATAACACAAGGCTACCCTGGAAAGCCCTAAACATAACACAAGGCTACCCCGGAAAGCCCTAAACATAACACATGGCTATCCCATACCTCCTTTCTTGACCTCCTGCCAGCGGAAGTGGTGTTGCCGGGCCACGGCGAACACAGACGTGAAGCCCTGATTGGTGATCAACTCCAGGGCCTCCTTCAGGTGGAAGGGGTGCAAGCAGGGAGACGTAGCCTGGATGTGACAGATCACATTCACCTCTGGAGGAAGTCAACACAACACAGCAGATATTTGATTTATCCATTATTTAACCAGATAGTCATATGATATGAGATATGAATAAAGCTATATGGTCCCTGTTGACATTTGTAGCTACGGAGTGAGTCCCACATTATTTGGATAAACTCCTATTCATGGGTTGTCTATAGTCACTCTCACACTATCAATAAAGATAGCAACTGAAACTCTGTTTATACTTGATATGCAACAATTTACTCGGATTGGGATTATGCTTAGATTAGAAATGGAATTAAAAGACAACACAACGTGAGCATTTTCATTGATGACAGTCGTGCTGGTTTTGTTTCTACCTAGCTAGACAAGAACGGTCACTGATTGGCTGGAGAGTGGAGAGTCAGACCAGACTGTACATCTGGTTTCCCAGCAAGTGGTTCTCAGGATCTGATTAAAAGGCCGGAATGAAAACCTGCAGCAGGCACTTCGGCCCTGGAGGTTGTACGTATTAAGTGAAGCAGAGGAGGACTACAGATTTCCTGTAATGCGTCTGTGTGTAGCTGGTGTAGATGAGTCAGGCGCAGGACAACAGATATGAGTAATGTATGCAATTTTACTCAACTATAATCACAATACACGTCAATAAATCCAAGGCCACAAATAACGGACCGCAATACAATAAACAATCACTCACAAACAAACATGGTGGAACAGAGGGTTAAGTAAATGAACAAGTAATTGGGGGATTGAAACCAGGTGTGTAAGGACAAAGGACAAAACAAATGGAAAATGAAAAGTGGATAGGCGATGGCTAGAAGGCCAGTGACGCCACCTGAACAAGGAGAGGGACCGACTTCGGCGGAAGTCGTGACATTTACAATCAGCTTTGCCTCAAAGAACACAATGAATAAGACTACATGGGCTGGGGGGATCTGATCCTAGATCAGTATTCTTGCTCTGAGATGCTTGATACATATCGCCTCAGAGCGGTAGTCTAGCTAATATGTTCTTCTGCATATTTTCCATTAACGGCTGGCATCTATAACAAAGTACTGCCTAAGAGTCCTAACAAAGACAGTGAAGCATCAAAGAGGGTGTGGTTTTGTCACAATAAATTATAACAAACGTTGATACTTCCCTGTTGCTATGCCATTGAGTAAATCACAATTGTATTATCTTGATTCCTCACACTTCCCTCCTTGTCTCCTTCTCACGGCACATTGGAGCAGAAGATTTGCAGTTCCTCCTCTCAGATCTCCTCCTCGAATGCATTTTGAGAAGGAGGCAAGGAGTGAGGACATGAGGAATCAAGGAAATTACAATTGAGATTCACCCCTTACCTGGGTTTAACCGGGCAAATTCCTGGATAGTGTCGAGAGAGCTGGAGGAGTCTTTGGACACCTCTGGGCTCCTGCGGTGAACCTGAGCTCCCCATGCCTTGGCCACCTTCTCAATGTTATCATGATCAGTTGATACCCACACACTGGTGGGAGAAAGAAATGAAGAAGTTGATTCCTCAGGCTTTGTAACAAGTAGGCTGTGGTGGAAAAAGTACCCAATTGTCATCCTTGAGTAAAAGGAAAGATACCTTTATACAAAATGACTTAAGTAAAAGTAAAAGTGAAAGTGACCCGATAAAATACTACTTGAGTTAAAGACTAAAAAGTATTTGGTTTTAAATATACTTAAGTATCAAAAGTATAAACCATTTCAAATTCCTTGTATTTAAGCAAACGGCAGATGGCATGTGAATTGGACCATTTTCAACATGTAACGAGTACTTTTGGGTGTAAGGGAAAATTGATGGAGTAAAAAGTAAATTATTTTCCTTAGGATTGTAGTGGAGTAAAAGTACTCAAACATATAAATAGTAAGGTAAAGTACAGATACCCAACAAAACGACATAATTACTGCAAATACCGCAAAGTATTTTTACTTAAGTACCGTTTACTTAAGTGGGGCGGCAGGGTAGCCTAGTGGTTAGAGTGTTGGACTAATAACCGGAAGATTGCAAGTTCAAACCCCAGAGCTGACAAGGTGCAAATCTGTCGTTCTGCCCCTGAACAGGCAGTTAACCCACTGTTCCTAGGCGCCATTGAAAAGAAGAATGTGCTCTTAACTGACTTGCCTGGTTAAATAAAAGTTGTAAAAAAAACTGCAAGGAGGCTTCAATGCAATTCGGTCTTGCGTGACAAAGTCAGAGACAGCTCATTTTCAAACATCCTCTTTGACAAACTATTTCAATAAGAATCTGACATGGGTTTATAGTCAATGTACAGATATGACTAAATGCATCAATCATCATAGACAACATATACTTTACTTTATCACTAGGATGAACAATATTATCCGTGCACACAAAACAAGAATGTCACATGCATTTGTTGCAGCTAGTTATTATTAACAGACTCAGAGCAAATCCATATACTGTATCTACATTGGAAAGTCAATTGTAGATTGAACGGATTCACCTGTCAAACTGTTTGGAATCTACCGCAGCTCTCAGAACCCATCCGATGAGCGGGACGCCGGCCAGAACTTTTATATTCTTCAGGGGGATCCCCTTACTGCCTCCCCTAGCTAGGATCAGGGCTGCAACGTGTATCTTCTCGCCGCTGTCTTTGAAAATCGTTGTTTTTCCATCTATCACATCTTCAAATCCAGATAGCGTACGTTTTCTTGCAGCAGCCATTTGCCTGTGCTGATGAAGTCAATATTGGTCTGCTAATACCCGACTAGTAAAAGACTAGCGCACTACTTTTGTGAAACAATCTAAACTAAATTTATTGGATTGTTAACCAGCATTTGTAACGTGAGTCTGGTCATTATCTGTACAGAACAGTTAATATGATAATACTCTGTGGAATACAAAAATAATTGCTTGATATACAGTACCAGTCAAATGTTTGAACACGCCTACTCATTCAAGGGTTTTTCATTATTTTACTATTTTACAGGGTTGGGGAGTAACGGATTACCTGGAAGGGATTACTAAAAACGGGAACTGTAATCGTTACCAGCAAAAGTATTGTAATCAGATTACCGATACTTCTGAAAATCTAGATGATTTACTTCGATGATTCGTTTTAAATTCAGAAAGGTTGTTTGCGGAAAAAATATTTACATTTGTTCCACCTGAGCGAGTCTGACCAAAAATCAGAGACCACTATGACGACACACCAAATGTGTTTGATGGATCACGAGAAAAGAGCAGGAATAGGTTTTTGTAGGCCACAATCCAATCTATGTCTTCCAATGGTGTCGGCATCCAAAGATGATCCAATTTGAATAAACGCTTGGCGGTAAAGATGAGAGTAGTGGCGTAGTCTACGGCGATACGGAGATCACTTATTATTGATATCTACACAGCGCGTTGATGTGAATCACACTGCTGCACTTATGTTACAAATACCACCACTACCACCAACAATCAGAGGGCGTTCAGCAGGGAGAAACTTTGTGGAACGTTCAGATATACAATTTTTAATGAAGAACGAAGATGCCTCTGACAAGTAGAAAAAGGAATCCTAACAGCTCTATTCGTGACATTTCTATTTCAATCATTTCCATCTGAATATGGCCCTGTTGCAGTGTTTATTTTTAACCATTAGGTGGCGCTACTGGCTTATATGTACTTGTGCATTTCAAATTTGTATTCTTGGGTAACCAAATCAATAATGTATGCACCATTGCACCCTATAATGAATATTTCTATATGATATATTATATGGTAGAGGACAACATTTAGTGGATAATTTTGATAGGTTCGTTTTGGGTGATTTGATTCTGAAACCAAGCAATTTCAAACAGTTTCATTTATTATCATATGACATTTTATACAGAATGACTGATATGATTTTTTAAAAACAATATTTTACATGATTCAAGTATACATGATTATGATTCAAATACACGATTCATACTTAAATATATGGTATGTAACAGAAATATAAAAGCATTGCCGTTCATTCTTTGTTCTGTGTTATTATGATAGACTTCCACGCTGTCCATATAGTTCTGTTATACTGACTGATCGTCTTTCCTTCCTACTCATCCATGCATTAAATGTTACATTTGCATAAGATCCATTGAAAAAAAGATCAAGAAATAACCCACTATATGAAAGTGTTTCTTTATTAATGCAACGTGGATGTCTAAAGTCATGAACGTTATCTGTATTTTAAACATGTTCTATACATATCAATAACATTAAACCCTAAAGCAGTGGAAGCGATATTGGTCTAAACAGAATATGGAATTATCATTATCAGTTTACAAACTGTTTGTATGAATAAACATTGCATTCGCGAGAGAAAACAAATTGACAATTGATGAAATTGGCTTAGAGAAATTAACAAATAGTGAAAGGGGTTACAGTAGTACATAGAAAATCTTTTAGCAAAGATAATCCATTTATTTTAGTTGTCAATATAGTGGATCCTTTTGTTGTTGTTGCCTATTCAGTCTCAGATGGTTCAATTATTATTGTTAAAAATCACATATAGCATATCCCAGTGAGCAAATATGGTTCAAAATACGTTGTTTCCACTGCACATCTCTTTCCAAAAGACATATTTTACACCACTTTTGCCCACTAGGATGTGATAATATAACAAGTCACTATTATGGTACAAGTATTGCAAAATTGGGCTTGTTATCTTAACAATTATTCATAAGAAAACAACTTAATTGCGGTGATGCCCATACTGTATGCTTCATGTGCTAGAGCAGGGCTCTCCAAACCTGTTCCTAGAGAGCTAACGTCTTATGAATTATCGCTCAAACCCTAATCTAGCGCACCTGATTCTAATAATTAGTTGGTAGATCAATTGACTCAGGTTAGTTACATCTGTGGTTGGATTGGAAACCTTGGTAGCGCGCCAGGAACATGGTTGGAGAATGCTGTGATAGGGATGGGGTTTGCCATTGCCAGTCAATGGGCAAGCCCCATACAGCAACGGTGATGTAACAATTCTAAAGCAACTAAATAGTTTGACATTTTTTATGATCGATCTTATAGTGGAGAAGAAACATATATTTTTTTACAGTGTAGAACTATCGATTATTCTGAGAATATCATTCACATGCTATTTTGCTTTTGGTCCATGTAAAATCTTAAACCCCTTATTCTGTTCAGTTGATCACAAGTGAGGAACAAAACAGGATGTTATTCAGATATACATGTTACTGTTTGCTCTATTATACAGAGAAAACAAGCAAACAAATGACGTATAAAAAAATAGATATTTATATCCCTATATGATTCTGAAGCATACAAACTGTATCAAACATGGAAAACTGATCATTTGTACAGAGTTCACAACCCCTTTATATATATTTTCACTTCACATCTGCTTCTACATCTGCATTGTTTGGGGTTTTAGTCTTTCTGTATAGGACTGCTGTATAGGACTGCTGTATAGGACTGCTGTATAGGACTGCTGTATAGGACTGCTGTATAGGACTGCTGTATAGGACTGCTGTATAGGACTGCTGTATAGGACTGCTGTATAGGACTGCTGTATAGGACTGCTGTATAGGACTGCTGTATAGGACTGCTGTATAGGACTGCTGTATAGGATTGCTGTATAGGACTGCTGTATAGGACTGCTGTATAGGACTGCTGTATAGGACTGCTGTATAGGACTGCTGACATCTGCTGATGTAAAATGGGCTTTATAAATACATTTGATTAAAAGGGGTTGAAAAAGTGTGTCCCTACATCACACCTGTCGACCATTTTAACTATTTACACTTGTCATGTTCCTCAGCTGATTTGCGTATAGAATAAGTGGAGCACAGTGTCTATATCTTTTACCGGAAAAAAATGGTATTGTTACATTTTCAACCATAAAATTGTTGTAGCATTAGGTACAATAGATTTGCTCAACTGGATTCACCTTAATATTATATGTCAAACAAGTTTGAAAATATGGGTTGGGTTTAAGAAACAGAAGATAAATTAGAAATACTACATTATATTTACTCCACAAAATTGTCCCAAACAAAACCACCCTCGTCATATTACTACCATTTTCTCTTCATTTACACCTTTACCTTTCCAAACTTTGCAAGTCCATACAAACATGTACCAGTTATGAGCCCAATCAGAACTGTACAAATTCTAGATTTTGATTTGAGAACAAAAACCTTTTGGGTTTTGCAAATTAAGCAATTATAATATAAATACAACTGAAAACTAATTTACAAAAATCAAGAAAAACACTTCCGCTTGATCCACGCAATCCTCAGACACTCTTATAGCAAGGACCTGTGCAAATTGATCGCGATTTACTGGAGTTCGGTAAACTCTGTGAAAGCTGAGGCGCTGCTCTTTAATCTACCTGTTGGTGGATCCAACCATGTTCCTCATGCCTTGATATTTCTTGCATCTGATGAACCTCTCTTCCATTTCTCTGCCAGGTTCCACTTTCTGGTTAGGACCTGCAGGACCTTTTCCAGAGCTCCACTTCATACAGCCATCAAAGTTTTTGACGGATAGACAGTTGATACCTGACATATTCAAATCTATTCTCTAATCATATCACATAGTCCTCTGGATTAGAGTTACCAGACGTGGTCCCCTACTCTCCGACATGGGCGTGATTACAATCGCCTGTTTGTCAGTCAACGACAGATTTAAACCAATGGAAGCTCTCAGATGTGGTCATGTGATGTGGGGAGAAACCCATCCCATTGGGCAGTAGCGTCGTGAATCAATCCCTCATCGACAGGTCCGTCTGCCCTGCTCAAAGTTCACAAATTGTCATTTGCAGGTTGTGCTCAGGCATTTGGAATCAATCAATCAAGTCATGCTAGTTTTCTACTGCTCCTCCCAACGGAAGCCCCCATTGACAACGGGAGGATCAATTGATCGTGTGTACTGTATGTGTGTGTGAGAGAGAGAAGGTGTGTTTGTGTTTCCAGGAGGTTGGGGTTGAAGAGGGGCCTTCAGATGGAGATGGGACACATGATGATCTTGTCTTCCAGCATGACGCTGGTTACCAGGAAGAAGATGTACAGTAAAAACATGAGGCCTCCCAGCACCTTGCTCATCTTCCACTTGCAGGAGGCGATGGAGATGATGACGAAGAGCAACATGAGGAAGAGGAGCACGATGGCGCAGAACAGGCCGTTGCTGCTCACCTGCACCGCCTTGAAGTCATTGACCAGGCCGTAGATGAGCCAAGGGAACGGCAGGCTGCAAGGGTAGACGGAGAAACAGAGGAATCACATGTACCGTTACTGTCTAGAGTTGACTAGAGTTGTACTGTCTAGAGTTGACTATATGGTGGTAAAGTGAAAACATAGTTGCAGTTGAGCCTTGACTTCTAGGTTGACATTTTTGCCATGCAAAAGAGCATAGATCTGTGCAAAACTACTGTCACACTGCAAATGTGCAGCGATGGAGCTTGCCTGAGAAAACATTTTAAAAAATGACTCATTCATGCAAACAGCATTTTAAATGTGCTTTTGGACCGACTTACCCCACGGTAATGTCAAATATGTTGGAGCCCACAGAGCTGGACACAGCCATGTCACCAAGGCCTTTCCGGGCTACAATGACACTGGTGATTAGATCAGGAATTGATGTACCAGCTGCTAATATGGTCAATCCCATGATCTCCTCTGTAATCCAGAAGGTCTCTCCAACCTGAGAGTAAAAATGGGTTAACTACATTGTTCAAACAAAGACAAAGAATCAGATTTGGCGTTATGACGTCTGGCGATAGGCACGGCTGGAACTCAATTGATTGACTGGATCTTGTTCGGATTGGTTGGCTCTTGATTATGTGTCTGTGGTCACACACAGACTGATACGCTTCCACCATAATCAAAAGGCCATAGGTGAGGTGAGGTAATGATTGACACCAAACCCTATGCTTTGATTGGCTCAGAATGAAAGTGACATGTGTCAGGGAGGGGCTTACCTGATGAGCCCACCACACCATGAGGTAGGAGAAGGCAGCAATCCAACAGATGGAACCAATGAAAGTTATGGGGAAGAATTTTGTGGAAGTCTGCAAAAAAGAAAAAGAAAGAAAGGTTGTCCTTTTTTAAAGCGTGATAGACTTTAACAAATCAATCAACCAACCGTAGCTACACCCCAAATGTTAATGTAGTCTGAGGAGCAGCTCCACTTGCCTCTCTCCTGACATCCGGCAGAGAGAGCCACAGGGGGAAGACGATGGGGAGGATAAGGAGATACGTTATTCGTTTGCGGTTCGTCTCCGGCCACTCCAAACTCAGAGGAGCATCCTCATCTTCCTCCTCCTCCGCCTACCAAACAGAGGGGGGGGGGGGGGTTACTCTCTTAAACATGTGTGTGTCAGTTACTCTCTTAAACATCATGTAACTGATTTTGGAGGTATTTGGTAGACAAAGCCTACCGGTCCTATGTCGCCATTTGCAGGCGAAGTGACTTCCACTGTGACGTTGGAACTGTTGGGGATGTTTTTGTCTGCTCAGACAGACAGACAGAGAGAGAGAGAGAGAGAGGCCAGGAGTTAGACTTGAAGGAGAGACGGTGTGAGTCACTGGAGGATGTAATATAATATATATTATGTATATACAGTATATTTAAGCAATAAGGCCTGAGGGAGTGTGATATATGGCCAATATACCATGGCTAAGGGCTGTTCTTAAGCTGGACACAGCCCTTAGCCATGGTATATTGACCATATACCACAAACCACAGATGTGCCTTATTGATATTATAAACTGGTTACAAATGTAGTTAGAACAGTAAAAATATATGTTTTGTCATACCCATGATATACGGTCTCTTATACCATGGCTTTCAGGCAATCAACATTCAGGGCTGGAACCACCCATTTTTTAATATAGTATATAACACGTATAAAGTATTTTAGCATATTTAACATTTACGTACATTTGAAATGTAAAGCTCACCTGCGACACCGTTGGGTTTTTCCCCATCCCCGCCATCTTGACATTTCTGTTTGGCCATCTTGTGGAGAATGGAGGCCTTCTCTTTGAATCGCCCTGAAACACAATCGTTGCTGCATAGAGTCAGTGATAAACCCCAACGATATGAAACCTAGCTACGGATTCCCCACTAATGGAAACATAAAACAAAACATTACAAATATTTGACTTGGTTTCCATTAATGAGAAATTATGAAAACATGTCTAATACAGAAACATATTGAATCAAATACATTAAATATAGATATTGGAAGTGTGTCTATATTGAAGGTGTGACAAAAAAAACTGTTGTTTTACCCCCCAGTCCCTCCCCCTCACTGAGAGGGTCCAGGGTGTGGATCATGAGCTGGAAAATGCTATTCCTCATCAGGGTGTTGTGGAGGGAGGCTGATGAGCCTCCTCTCTGGAGACGGGGCTTGGCCTGCAGTAGAGACCAAGAGCATAGGCTGCTTTAACATCTCTATACCAGATGATAGTCTATAGATTCAATACTAGATCATCTATAGCTTTAATGCATCGCTCTAATCTACAGCTTCAATACTAGATCATCTATAGCTTTATTGCATCGCTCTAATCTACAGCTTCAATACTAGATCATCTATAGCTTTAATGCATCGCTCTAATCTATAGCTTCAATACTAGATCATCTATAGCTTTAATGCATCGCTCTAATCTATAGCTTCAATACTAGATCATCTATAGCTTTAATGCATCGCTCTAATCTATAGCTTCAATACTAGATCATCTATAGCTTTAATGCATCGCTCTAATCTATAGCTTCAATACTAGATCATCTATAGCTTCTATACAAAGCTTTAATCTACAGCTTCATTACATAGCTCTAATCTAAAACTGCAGGGGTGGAGTCAATTTGGTTTTCAATTCAGTCAAGTGAACTGAAATTCAATGTATGAATTCAGTTTCAATTTTACTTTCCTGGATTGATCCCAACCGTGAGCTCACAATGCATATGTGTCTTTGGTACACAGTGGTGTAACAATGAGGCAGTTGAACAAAGTGGTATGCACAGTGAATACACAGTGGTGTAACAATGAGGCAGTTGAACAAAGTGGTATGCACAGTGAATACACAGTGGTGTAACAATGAGGCAGTTGAACAAAGTGGTATGCACAGTGAATACACAGTGGTGTAACAATGAGGCAGTTGAACAAAGTGGTATGCACAGTGAATACATAGTGGTGTAACAATGAGGCAGTTGAACAAAGTGGTATGCACAGTGAATACACAGTGGTGTAACAATGAGGCAGTTGAACAAAGTGGTATGCACAGTGAATACACAGTGCGACGTGTCAAGTGTGTGAGTGTCAACAATGCAGTGCCTTGTAGTGCAAACCAGCGGCATATATTTAGAGAGTTCATATATTTAGAGAGTTCATATATTTAGAGAGTTCATATATTTAGAGAGTTAGGTCAACTTTTGTTCTAATTCTGGGCGTTCAGTGACATAGCATTGTTTAAATATTGCCCATGTAATGTTAATGGGGAGCTAACATGGCTGTTATAGAATGTTGCTGTGTCATGTAAATGCATCATAATGCTCCTAGACATTCAGTTTTATAATATTTTGGGGTAAATATTCCCCAAGTAAATCATTGGTTAGTGGGGAGCTGACATGGCTGCCATGTTGAATGTTGAAGTGTCATGTAAATGTGTCATAATGCTGAAACGGCATTGGGCCAACACTCTAAATACATGGGTTTTTAGAGTGGTCCACCATTACATTTCATTGTATTCATGCAGCATTGCTGTCTATGGCAACGTGCTTTGTGTGCTTGCTGAATAAGAACACTGGATATTCAGTACTGTCAACGTGACACATAGAAATACAGATGAAGATGCCACGACAGAATATAAACGTACCGTCAACTTGTTTTCGTCGTCACCCGTGGTTGCCTTCAAAGGGAAGAGGTAAAGAGAAAGACGTGCATGTATGAAGTCACACGAAATCGCGCGTAAACAGTAAACATCATCTGCCAGGAAATGCTAGTTATTGACAAGACGGTGTGGCCTAATGAATGAAATAGAAGCAGCCGTCATGAGAAATTATCAGGATATCAAACGGTCAATAGCTAAGCCGGTTTCAAAATGACCCATAGAGAATGTACAGGTTGTAATGCAGCTGGGAATACTTGGCAGCTGGGAAGACATAAAGCTTGTAAAACCTACAGATGCAGCTCCTCTAATCTAAAGCCAACAGTTCTTCAGAGGACATATACATTACAGTTGTGGAGACAGAATCCCGTTTTACACAACCGTTTGAGAGAGAAATTAAATTGAGAAAGCATACTGCTTTTTTTGTTTGGAATGTAAGGTACAGTATGATACCAAAGCAAGCAGTAGGTCTCCCTTTTTAATTCATTTGGAGAGAAAAATGTGAAAAACATGGCCATCATGTGGTGTTGCATGTAGGCCAGTGACATAATTTTATTTTGAAATGTAATCCATTTTAAATTCAGGCTGTAACACAACAAAATGTGGGGAAAAGTCAAGGGGTTTGAATACTTTATGACGGCACTGTAAATCAATGATATGAAATGAGTGACTAACTTCACTGAAACCCTGCGCAAAGACGACAAAACGATGCAACACCTCAGCAGCTTGCTGTGGTCAGACACAGTGTTATACTATAGCTAACTGTGTATCTTCACACCACAAAACAAGCGAATGGGAATACATGACAATCCTAATATTTATTTCCTTTAAAAATGGAAGAAGGAACATCTTGAATTATAGGAGCTAAATGTCTTGAGTTACAGGAGCAATTTGACTAAGCAGACATAGGCCAAGTGTTAGCCATACTGTAGTTAACTATTGTATGATTCTATAAAATAATTATAAACTATTATTACCAATGAAAAAAAATACAGAATTTCAGCTATTTTCTTCAATTAGCAGAGTTGAAAACCCTGAACAGCCCTGCTATTTGGGACAAAATAGGACAACAATTACACAACCAGTTTGTATCAATGTAGACAGAGTCATGTCGTCTAGTTAAGGATTTCATTGGGGTTAGGAGGATCCATCCAGAGCCACTAGTAGCCGTCTCTCAAAGTGTTAGCGGATGAGCGTTAGCCATGTGAGCACCCGAACTTAGGCCTTTCCAGTAAGGCAGGCTAAGGCCCTGTGCTGTGTTTGATTCCCGGCGGTTGGCTGTTGCCTAATGCTCACATGGCCCTAACGGGTCATACAGGTTATTTATTAGGCATTGAGCCTAATAACCTGCAGAGCATCTGCTGCCGGAGCTTAGGGTTAGGAATGGATGGATTGGCAAGATGGAGAACTGCTGGAGGTTTGCATTGTGGCCTGGCTTACTGTGGGAGGTATTTAGTCTAGTAGTTTAAGAACATTGGGCCAGTAACCGAAAGGGCCCTGGTTCGGATCACCGAGCCGACGAGGTGAAAAATCTGCCGGTGTGCCCTTGAGCAAAGGCAATTAACTCGTTGCCCCTGTAAGTCGCTCTGGATAAGGGCGTCTGCTAAATGACTAAAATGTCAAATGTACAGACATGGTACCTTTTATCCCCTCTGAAACCACCGCCAAAACACCGCCACATGGTCACATTTCCAACCTGTCCCGTTCTCACCACACTGACCAGTTTGCTTAACAGTTGGTCTGCTGTGTGTAATGTGGTCTGAAATGGGCGCCATTATCGTCCCTAGCACACAATCATTTCACTGCACCTTTTATACCTGCTGTAAACTGTGTACGCGATGAATGCGTTTGATTTTGGGATTTGACGTTGACAGGACATAAACACGGACCGTGTAGAAGTAGAATCTTAACAGAACTCCCACCTAGGTCAGGAAGGGAGTGGGTTTGGAGAATACTCGAGGTTTTTGGCGTAGCCACAAATGGGGTAGAAACAAAATGGGGTCGACACGATACAAATGTAGCAATAATACTTTACAAATCCATCTTTGTTCAACTGAAAAGTAATTGGCCTTATACTGGCTATAGCTTATAGCATGAACCCTTTACTGCAGTGGGCTAAATTAGGGTCACAATGTGTTTCTTGGTCGTCTTAAACAAATCTATTTTGAAACAAATGTATACAACTCACACACATGGTTATGGACTTAAAAAAAGAAGACACCTGTACCATGTCAGATATAGAGTTGAAATGTATTCCGTTTTGGGTTTGCATCCCCAACATTACACTTTATATGCATCACAGAAGACTTAAATATAACAAAACCATTTGACATACAAACACTGGATTTTCTGTGTTGAATTTATTTTAATGTTGATTAATTATGAAATTATGAAACATTTTAAGATTCCAAGGAGGCCACTGGAGGGCGATTTGGTCATTTGACTGCAGGAAAGGGATTTATTAAAGGTCAAATAATGATTTGACAAATTCTATAGGCCTATCGAGAAATTCATTTTGAGGTGGATTATGTATGACTCTACATATAAAAACAAATTCCAAAAATAACACCGGAGCACAGGATGAACTGTGATTCCTATCATTATAATAGAACATCATCAAATTGATAGTTATTAACTCTTGCCAAAATGATAGAGGCATAGATGTCTCTAGGTACAGAATCTGGGATTGAGTAAACAATGCACTAATGGGTGATCCATTTGATCCACAAACAGGGTAATTGAAGTTAATTAAAGTTAATTGATTAATAGGGATCTTTACATTCACTGCCATTGTTTTTATATTAAGTAGCTTGGGCGCCCTAACTCCCTTTAAACCTCTACAATAACGATGGAAATATACTTTTTTTTAAAAGTTACTTTAAGTACTATTTTCCACAAAGTGTTTTTGCTGTAGAAGCGCAATCAAACACTAGACATGTCCTCATAGCTAAAACAATATTTACCAAAAATGCTGGGGAATGGCTTGGAGAGGGAATTTGCAGGGTTTTCATACTCTCTATACATAAACATACAAGCAAACACACAAACTGGACATGCATACATGCACACACTGTACTAAAACAAATATCTGGAAGAGAAAATCAACATATATATATCAAATCAAATATATATTTTTTTTTTAACTTCTTTCAGTGCCTCAATAACAGGAAATAGCTATGCCTGGAATTCAATCAAACTTGCACTGCAGAAGGTAACTGCACCATTGGAAAGTGCATGTTAGGGAAGGAAAGGGAAAGGGGGATACCTAGTCAGTTGTACAACTGAACGCATTCGACTGAAATGTGTCTTCCACATCTCTGAGTTAGAGAGGTGCGGGCGGCTGCCTTAATCGACATCCACGTCTTCGGCACCCGGGGAACAGTGGGTTAACTGCCTTGTTATGTAATGCGATTAATTAAAGTGTAATTCATTCAAACTGCCAAACAAAATGATCTTTAAGATATTTATAAGGAACACGTGGCGCTTTTCGAAATAACAATGATTCACAGTATACTGTAGCCGTAAATGCCATAAGGCTGACAGCCAGCCAGCCAAGGCTTTCTGCGAAGCCGGGAGTTTCTGCAAGTATCCTTGCAAGGCAGAAGTCAATTGTGTCGACCTGACCCGCCAAGCTCCCAGACTTAGAGAGGACTAATCCACAGAGATAACCGTATTTAGAACAGTCATTTCAACCCCTTCATGTTAACTCTCATAACAACCTTCACATGTCACGATGTGACGTTTGATTCGAACCTCACACTTTTATTACACTTATTCTGTATTGGGTTGAATAATGGTTGTTACTTGGGTGGTGTTACAACCCTTAAGGACCCCGGTGTCCATTGGATATATATAGAATACAATGTTAAGTGTGTTACCGGTACCCTTTCTTCACAGGAAAAAAGTTAACTCAATAACAATACAAGTACACTTTTAGTTACAATTAATACTAAAGACTGGAGCATAACCCTATTTCTGAAACAATGAAACACAGTGTAGCTGATTGGTCAGTTGTGGCCCTGGGGTTTAGCGCAGGAAGTGAACCCTCGCAATTAAGGGAAACATTACAATAAAGCAGGGCTCTCCAACCCTTCTGGAAAGCTGTAGGTTTTCGTTCCAACCCCAGTTGTAACTAACCTGATTCAGCTTATCAACCAGGTAATTATTAGAATCAGGTGCGCTTGATTAGGGTTCAAGTGAAAGTCTACAGGACGGTAGCTCTCCAGGAAGAGGGTTGGAGGGCCCTGTACTAATGATTATGGAAGCATGGACAATTACAAAAATGGTCCACAATCATTTGCATGTCATTGAGAGGCATGATTGAAGGGAAAAATGTTGATGGAAATACGTGAACACTGGTGGTTGCTTTCTATCTGAAACATCAGTGAGAATTTTGCCCTGCAAAATAAGCCTGCAGTCTTCTTGTCTCTTGCAACAACAACAAATTGCCGGCAAACACTTCCTAGTGCAGTCAGATCATGCTAGTCAAAAGCTCTTACATATGAGTTCCAATGTCCATACTAGCATACTATTTAGAATGCATTCCCAAGACGTTGCTTCATTCTAAGTACTATACGCTAGTGTATTATACTGAACAAAAAATATAAACGGAACATGCCACAATTTCAACAATTTTACAGTTCATATAAGGAAATCAGTCAATTGAAATAAATTCATTAGGCCCTAATCTATGGATTTCACATGACTGGTATGCATCTGTTGGTCACCGATACCTTCTAAAATAAGTAGGGGTGTGGATCAGAAAACCAGTCAGTATCGGGTGTGAACACCATTCACCTCATGCAGCGTAACACATCTCCTTCGCATGGAGTTGATCAGGCTGTTTTTATTTAACTAGGCAAGTCAGTTAAGAACAAATTCTTATTTACAATGACGGCCTGGGATCAGTGGCTTAACTGCCTTGTTTAGGGGCAGAATGACAGATTTGTACCTTGTCAGCTCAAGAATTTGATCTAGCAACCTTTTGGTTACTGGCCCAATGCTCTAACCACTAGGCTACCTGCTGCCCATGTTGATTGTGGTCTGTAGAATGTTGTCCCACTTCTCTTCAATGGCTGTGTGAAGTTGCTGGATATTGGCGTGAACTTTGAAACACGCTGTCATACACGTCGATCCAAAGCATCCCAAACATGCTCAATGGGTGACATGTCTGGTGAGTATGCAGGCCATGGAAGAACTAGGCCATTTGTAGCTTATAGATCCTTGCGACATGGGGCCGTGCATTATCATGCTGAAACGTGTTGATGGCCGCAGATGAATGGCACGACAATGGGCCTCAGGATCTCGTCACGGTATCTCTGTGCATTCAATTGCCATCGATAAAATGCAATTGTATTCATTGTCCATTGCTTATGCCTGCCTATACCATAACTCCACTTTGTTCACAACATTGACATCAGCAAACCGCTCGCCCACACAACACCATACACGTAGTCTCCAGGTTGTGATGCCAGTTGGACGTACTGCCAAATTCTTTAGAACAACATTGGATGCAGTTTTTGGTAGAGAAATGAACATGACGTTTTCCAGCAACAGCTCAGTTCGAACATTCCGGCAGTCAGCATGACAATTACACGCTCCCGCAAGACATTGTGTGAAAAAAATATATTGTCCCGAGCACAAGGTGCACCTGTGTAATGATCATGCTGTTTATTAATCAGCTTCTTGATATGCCCTACCTGTCAGGTGAATGGATTAGCTTGGCAAAAGAGAAATGCTCACTAACAGGGATGTGCACAACATTTTTGAGAAATAAGCTTTTTGTGCATATGGAACATTTTGGGGATATTTTATTTCAGCTCATGAAACATGAGACCAACTTTACATATTGCGTTTACATTTTTGTTCAGTGTGTATATATATAGAGGATGTAGAGAAACGTAATGTGGAAAATATCCTCTACTGTTCATTGTTCATTCTTTGAGTCACTGTAGGCTTCTGTGTTTTTAGTTATTCAGCTTTAGTCAGTCAGCTGCAGCAGGTTGGTCACATCATGCCCAGGGCCCGATTCCCGAGAGCGATGGAACTAATGCTGCGTTCATAACCAAGTGGGAAGGACGTCATTTCAAGTTGTGAAGTCATAAATGCAGTTGGATGCATCATGCATTCACGAGCTTTGAGCTTTGTCAAGAAACGTCATAAATGCAACCATAAACTATAACTACAGATATCATGCTTATAAACAAATTATAGTGTTCCAAAATCATGTTAATAGATTGTTTAAAAAAACAAACAATTTAGTTGTTTCATTTAACTGCCGAAAATGCTGTTATTGAAAATGCTGTTATTTCCTTGGTAGGGGACGTCAAAGGTCAGCATGTAGCATGAGTTGGCACTCAGCGATGATAGATAGACAAGTTTCCCACTACTAATTACGAGTTGGAGGGGCATTTAATAGAATTTCCCGTCATATGTGGTAAATATCCGCTTTCCACGTAGATAGAATGCAGCATTAAGCTTAGGAGTGTTTTAACGGTGCATCTTGCCTATAGCAGCTGAACATCATATGCGTTTCACAAAACGTTCAGTGTTGTTGGTTCATGTATCGATACTGATAGGATCGAACGAAATGCAGCACCGCTGTCATATCAGCTTTTGCCTTCCAAGTCTTACTTTAACAGTAGAATTATTCCACAATACTGACGACGGTTCAGCTCATATATATATATATATATATATATATATATATATATATATATATATATATATATATATATATATATATATATATATATACATGATCACTTATGGCTCTTAATATTGGGGCACATTATATTAATGCTAACCCTATAATACTACACTATATCACAAATTAGGTATTGCGCACATGTGACACAACATTAAATATATTGAGGCAATTACATACAGTAGTTTAGAATTAGCAACAACAAAAAAAATTCTGATTGAACATGAAATTGATTTCAGTATGGTTTAAATATATCAGTCTATACTGTACTTATATTTTAATGCAGTCATCTTGTTTTTAATTTAAGAATATTTGTATCTCTTGCTTGTTTGTAACAATTGCAAAAACATTGGCAAATGTGTAGCTTCGTTATCGGCTGGTCACAGAAGTTATCTGTGAAGTTACCGGCTGGTCACAGAAGTTATCTGTGAAGTTACCGGCTGGTCACAGAAGATTCAGATAGCATCAAGATGTTGGCGCCTATGTTTAGTGGAGATCTTCTGTGTATAAAGTAACTATAAAGTAACGCAGAAGGGCAATTAAGCATCTAACGACACACTTGGCTGTTGTACGAGTGGTCTGGAGGCAGTTGGTAAATAACGAACGTTTTCAAGTGCAACTTTACTAACGATGGTTTTGGAAAACAGCTCGGAGCTTTAACGATGCTCCTTCGAGGGTTCTAACAATGAACTTAGTCTTGAGATGCTTTTGGAAAACGGGGCCCAGGAGTCTGTTGCTTTATATTTGCTGTCGTCACAAATGGTAATCAGTTAAGGGTTTAAGAAGGATTGGAGTCTTAGAATAATCAATTAGGTTGAGTTTTTCCTGACTTCCACCGTCTTACATATCTCTCTACATATATATGGCTTGGGTTAAAAGCACAGACTTGACTCTGAATGACAAAAAAATAAACACAATTGGTTAACATTTTTAAATAAAACTTTTCCTAGTGTTGAGTGAGTTTTGATCTCCACACCAGCAGTAGCACCTGGCTAAAATTAGCTGTGGTAAATGGATTGGAGGATTTGCAGAGGGATTACTTAAGAACTACAGACATATGAGGGCAAGCAAGTCGTACATCATGTGCTGGCTGGTTAAAAGAAATCCCTGAGAAGTCAGACCAGTACAAGGATGAGAGACTTCCTGTGAGCAGGGCAGTTTTCCCCGAAGGACGGAATACAAACAATAGTTTTTATATCCCCTTGATGATAGAAATAGTAACCACCTCTTCAAGTCGGGTTTAATAATGGCACTTGCATCTCAACGTTAAGATCCGAGGTGTAAACTGAACATACCACACATCAAATAACCACTGATCAGATACGTGCCTGTTATGTAAAGATGTAAGAGCAAGGTTTGCTGCCACCCACTAAATGTTGCTGTCACTACAACATTGGTCCATATTTTTAGGAGAAAAAAAATGGCTCGTAACTTAGTTACCATTAATGAATTTAACTAGGTATTTTTAAAGTACTGCTTGCTGGAATCATTATATCAAACCTCATTGCTAGATATTTCTTTACAATATCTAGTGTCTCAATGTGGTGTGACGATGATAATAATTAGTACATATGGATATTATTGTCTTCTAAATGCCAAATACAGGCCTATAATCTAGTCCAAATTGCACAGTAGTATTAAAGTATAAACCCCTGAAGACCTGAATTGGGATGCAATACAGGTTTTTTTTAAAAGCTACAGGTAAGCCCTAACAATCACAGCCAACATCCAGCTAGGGTTCACCTGGGCTCCGTAAGAGTGTGACTCTGAGTATATAACATCTGAGAGCAATGAATCAGACTCCAACTGAAGACAAAGACAAGAACACAGCAGGTCGGACACATGTAGGAGATATGTCACAACAGTAGAGTTTTGAATGATAATGATGCAGTTTATTTTTGTATTTAAAAAAAATGTATTTGATCTATATCTACGCACATCAATTTATTCGCTGTGTCTTTTGGGGTCGGACCCTAAATGTTTTATCCCATGGAAATGTATGTACAGCCTCCTTAAAGTCTCAATCCTCAAATCTGTTGTTTTCTTACATTAGGAACAGCATTTCTGGAAAAATACTAGCTAGCCGATCTTGATAATAAAGTACACATGGGAGTTTTGAGAAAACGGTGAGTGCTCAAACTACTTTAGCCTACTGTCTTTATCTCAACTCTGGTCATGAAGAGATGTTGATTGAATACAGCTGTTGAGAAGTCGGTTCAAGGGGACACACTGTGCAGTGCACATTGTCGGGCCTATGCACTCAAACGTGTTGATCCTTTGAAGAAATGTGGCCACACAAAGCTACCCTCTGGGGCCATGTTGATAATAGGAATTGGAATCTCCAAACATTGAGACCTCGTCAGAGCAACCACCCTCCCCCATTTGCAGCCCATTACAGATATTGACCATTCCTGGTATAAGTCGACAGCTGGTTGGTTCCAATGTTTATGACTCCCTCAGATAACCACAGACCACTGAATTCAGTAAACCAGTTAATGTGTAACTGATTTCCTATAGGTCGAAGTTAATGACAAAGTTAATAAATGGTGTGTAATTACAGTATCCATCATCAAGAAGATTAAAAAGTCTACATATGTATTACTTAAATGGCATATACATTTCCTAAACATTGGCTGTGTAAATATGTCTTGTGTATGTTTAAAATGTTTAAGGGAAAACTAGATTTGCGTAAAGTTGGTTGACTGACTACTGCCAGGGCTGTATGTATGGTGAGCCAGCTTTGCAAAGGGCTCAGAGGCCTGTTATTTAATATGGGAGTGGATGGAAGACTCCATGGAGCGACCTGCTTGGTGGTTTGACTTAGTCAGCACGAATAGGGAGGGCCATCTCTGTGAGGCCATGCACAGGTGACATGCAGCTAAACCCAATGTTAATCCCTGGGCAGGCAGAGGTTTGGCGTCTGTCCGTTTACCTGGCCCTCAGGACGACTTTTAAATACCCTTTCCTTACGCTGCACGCGTGCAGCCTCCTGCCAAAAGCAAAAGGAACGTGAGTTAAGAATACATCTGGGGAGGAAAAGGTGGCAGCAAAACTCACCTTAGGAGCGGCCTCCACCTCATCCACTTGATTCTGGCCCAATTTACTCTTTATGAAGGTCTCTACATTTGCGTTGAACTTCATAAATGTCACATAACTCAAGTAGCACATCAGCAAGGCGATACTTTCCCACAGAAAGATCTGGTTATCCAAAAAAAATAGGATGAGCATCAACAGACCAATGATGTAGAAGGAGACGTCTCTAAAGAGGGGCCACCAGGTCAGCTGGAGAACCTCCTTGGAGAACAACGCGCACATCCCGATGACAAACAGGATGTTGAACACGGCCGAACCCACAATGGTTCCTATGCCCACGTTGCTGTGGGAGATGAACACCCCGATGACGGAAGTGAAAAGCTCCGGGGCAGAACCCCCGGCCGCCATGAAGGTTGCTCCGGCAACGTCGTCTGAGATTTGAAGTTTCTCTGTGATCACAGTTAGGGCCGGGACAAAGAACTCGTCGCACACAATGGCTAAGGCGATGAACATGTACAACATCCCAAACATGTGCAGACCCACAGCCCCCTGCCTTCTCTCCTCTAGGTTGAAGAGATCCGTGGGGTAGTCCCCCTGGTTCATCTCATCCATGGAAGACTTCATGGCCACGGGCATGTCCTCCATCATAGAGACGTTGTGGCCTCCCTGGTGCTTGGTGGTGAGCAGTGTTCTGCGGGGGGCCGACTGCAGTAGGTCTCCCCCGGACAAAGCAGCGGGGGAGGAGGAAAGTAGATCCCCTCCATTTCCATCACGCCCAGTAGAAGAAGTAGTCCACTGGAAGACACCCAATGAGAAGACTGTGCTGAGAGTCACAATGCTGAGGACGAAAGCTAGAATCCTTATGGGCCTCAATTTTCTCCGGACGTGGAGGTAGTGATGCCTTCTGCTCAGGGGGAAGGAGTCCTTCTGGGGCCCCATGTCAGCACCTGGGAGCATCAATTCCATCGCTGTTGCATAGGTGGAGGCTGAGGCTCAGGCTGGCTGTGAGGCTGCTCTGGCTGGTTTAGCACGAGCACTTGCCTTACGGTGTTGAGGAGAGCATAGTCCTCTAAACACAACAACCGACTGGCTCCTGATGTTCTCCAGGGTCTGGGGCATGTAAAGGTTTCCTCATATTAGTGTCTGGAAAACACAAACGGGGAAGCGAGAGGATTATTACAAGGTCAATCATCACATCACATCTGTAGAAATATCAATAGGCCCAATCAATAGGCCCAATGTGAACCTTAGTTCACTAAGTTATAGGCCGAGATTTACAGTGCCTTGCGAAAGTATTCGGCCCCCTTGAACTTTGCGACCTTTTGCCACATTTCAAGCTTCAAACATAAAGATATAACTGTATTTTTTTGTGAAGAATCAACAACAAGTGGGACACAATCATGAAGTGGAATGACATTTATTGGATATTTCAAACTTTTTTTAACAAATCAAGAACTGAAAAATTGGGCGGGCAAAATTATTCAGCCCCCTTAAGTTAATACTTTGTAGCACCACCTTTTGCTGCGATTACAGCTGTAAGACGTTTGGGGTATGTCTATCAGTTTTGCACATCGAGAGACTGAAACTTTTTCCCATTCCTCCTTGCAAATCAGCTCGAGCTCAGTGAGGTTGGATGGAGAGCATTTGTGAACAGCAGTTTTCAGTTCTTTCCACAGATTCTCGATTGGATTCAGGTCTGGACTTTGACTTGGCCATTCTAACACCTGGATATGTTTATTTTTGAACCATTCCATTGTAGATTTTGCTTTATGTTTTGGTTCATTGTCTTGTTGGAAGACAAATCTCCATCCCAGTCTCAGGTCTTTTGCAGACTCCATCAGGTTTTCTTCCAGAATGGTCCTGTATTTGGCTCCATCCATCTTTCCATCAATTTTAACCATCTTCCCTGTCCCTGCTGAAGAAAAGCAGGCCCAAACCATGATGCTGCCACCACCATATTTGACAGTGGGGATGGTGTGTTCGGGGTGATGAGCTGTGTTGCTTTTACGCCAAACATAACGTTTTGCATTGTTGCCAAAAAGTTCAATTTTGGTTTCATCTGACCAGAGCACCTTCTTCCACATGTTTGGTGTGTCTCCCAGGTGGCTTGTGGCAAACTTTAAACGACACTTTTTATGGATATCTTTAAGAAATGGCTTTCTTCTTGCCACTCTTCCATAAAGGCCAGATTTGTGCAATATACGACTGATTGTTGTCCTATGGACAGAGTCTCCCACCTCAGCTGTAGATCTCTGCAGTTCATCCAGAGTGATCATGGGCCTCTTGGCTGCATCTCTGATCAGTCTTCTCCTTGTATGAGCTGAAAATTTAGAGGGACGGCCAGGTTTTGTTAGATTTTCAGTGGTCTGATACTCCTTCCATTTTAATATTATCGCTTGCACAGTGCTCATTGGGATGTTTAAAGCTTGGGAAATCTTTTATATCCAAATCCGGCTTTAAACTTATTCACAACAGTATCTCGGACCTGCCTGGTGTGTTCCTTGTTCTTCATGATGCTCTCTGCGCTTTTAACGGACCTCTGAGACTATCACAGTGCAGGTGCATTTATACGGAGACTTGATTACACACAGGTGGATTGTATTTATCATCATTAATCATTTAGGTCAACATTGGATCATTCAGAGATCCTCACTGAACTTCTGGAGACACTTTGCTGCACTGAAAGTTAAGGGGCTGAATAATCTTGCACGGGCAATTTTTCAGTTTTTGATTTGTTAAAAAAGTTTGTAATATCCAATAAATGTCGTTCCACTTCATGATTGTGTCCCACTTGTTGTTGATTCTTCACAAAAAAAGACAGTTTTATATCTTTATGTTTGAAGCCTGACATGTGGCAAAAGGTCGCAAAGTTCAAGGGGGCCGAATAATTTCGCAAGGCACTGTATATACACTGAGTGTACAAAACATTTTGAACAGCTGCTGTTTCCATGACTGACCAGATGAAATCTGTGATCCCTTGTTGATGTAACTTGTTAAATCCACTTCAATCAGTGTAGATGAAGGCGTGGAGACAGGTTAACGAAGGATTTTTAAGCCTTGAGACAATTGAGAGGTATGGTAGTCGGTGTCAACAACTGCAACGCTCAACAGTTGCTTGTGTATCAAGAATGGTCCACCACCCAAAGGACATCCAGCCAACTTGACACAACTTGTGGGAAGCATTGGAGTCAACATTGGCCAGCATCCCTATGGGATGCTTTTGACACCTTGTAGAGTCCATGCCCCGACTAATTTAGTCTGTTCTGAGGGTCAAAGGGGTATGGGGGTGCAATGCAATATTGGGAAGGTGCTCTTAATGTTTTGTACACTCAGTATACAAGCCCTGTGTTTCAACATTCACTGTACGCCTACCAGGAACCAATAAACTATAGGCCTTCTTTCTTTGAGGGCTGCTTAAATAAAACTTTCTCAAGCCGCTCACAGACCAGGGCTTGAAAAAAACTGCGATAGATGACTATTTTCTGTCCAATCTAATGTATATCCTCTATTTGGTGTGTTTGTACATTGGCATAACCATAAATGAAATACAGCTGTTAACTTATAGATTAATCCTACCCCGCTATCTCTAGTACTTGTAAAACCGCTGACTTTCAAAGTCCTGTCCAGTCCTGTTGAAAATCAAATCTCAGCAGCTCTATCGCTCAATGGCAATCTCACATAAATCCATATCATTGCTTAATTAAACATAATAGATATGTTTTCGAGATTGATTTTAAAAGATGAATACTTTGCACGAATACTATACATTCAGTTGACTTGATTATAATTTGATTTCTCCATGTACCTGCATCAACCAAGCTTAGCCTAGGCTATTATGATTATCAAAACCCTGGAAAGGTATCTCGAAAACCTGTCCAATATCTTTAAAACGTGCGTCTATTCGTGTGGTTATGACAGAGCAGGCATCTATAAGCAGAAGCCGTGTGTCAGGTGAGGTGATAGGTGATAGATGCTTAGAATTGATAAACCAATTAGGCTAATTTAAAACCTCCAAGATGACAGTTCACATTTCTTTACTGGCAATTTCCTCCAACGCTAAGACTCAAAGGAATGCAAAACATTGTAAATAGAAAATATATCATTAGATCAACAATGAGCCCTGTTCTCTTGCATAGTTGCAAGAACACAGACCAGAGCCAATCAACTAATCACCTAGTCCACCTTGCCAAACCACCATCCAAACCAATGCAATATCAAACACAAAACAGTGCACAGCAATTTAAATAAAAGTACTAATTTACCACACTTGCAGTCTCCTGTTGGACGCTGTACAGAAGAAATTAAGGTAGGTGGCGAAGAATTTGCCAGTAAAGCCAATCCTGAGTGACAAGTTCCTTTAGGCTCCGACTGTAGACTGAATAGCTCATGTAAATCTGCTCTAAAATTTCCTTAGCACCGAAGGGGTGGAGATTACAGAAACTAACAGTCAATCCTATGGTGAGGTGACTCCTCCCCCTCTACCTTGTGTACCTGCCTACCAGCCACGTGACAGGAATCAACCTTACCTAAGGTCTTCTTCTGTCTTTATTTGATTTGAGGGGAAAACGTGAGATCATGTTGCTTGAAAGACCAGAACCCAACCCTATTGATAGGCCTTATCCTACCAGGCCGTCGTATTGTAGCCTGGCCTCAGAGACTAGACGCAACATAGTCAACGTGAATCTATGACTCTCAAATTAGTGTGACATGTTACGTGTGGAATGGTTACATAACACAGTTTGTGTAGTGTACCAACCAAAAGAGCTCTACCAGTAGGTTGATACACATATTAAATTACATGTACAGTGGGGCAAAAAAAGTATTTAGTCGGCCACCAATTGTGCAAGTTCTCCTCCTTAAAAAGGAGAGGGGCCTGTAATTTTCATCATAGGTACACTTCAACTATGACAGACAAAATGAGGAAAAAAATTCCAGAAAATCACATTGTAGGATTTTTAATGAATTTATTTGCAAATTATGGTGGAAAATAAGTCTTTGGTCAATAACAAAAGTTTATCTCAATACTTTGTTATATACCCTTTGTTGGCAATGACAGAGGTCAAATGTTTTCTGTAAGTCTTCACAAGGTTTTCACACACTGTTGCTGGTATTTGGCCCATTCCTCCATGCAGATCTCCTCTAGAGCAGTGATGTTTTGGGGCTGTTGCTGGGCAACACGGACTTTCAACTCCCTCCAAAGATTTTCTATGGGGTTGAGATCTGGAGACTGGCTAGGCCACTCCAGGACCTTGAAATGTTTCTCACGAAGCCACTACTTTGTTGCCCGGGCGGTGTGTTTGGGATCATTGTCATGCTGAAAGACCCAGCCACGTTTCATCTTCAATGCCCTTGCAGATGGAAGGAGGTTTCACTCAAAATCTCACGATACATGGCCCCATTCATTCTTTCCTTTACACGGATCAGTCGTCCTGGTCCCTTTGCAGAAAAACAGCCCCAAAGCATGATGTTTCCACCCCCATGCTTCACAGTAGGTATGGTGTTCTTTGGATGCAACTCAGCATTCTTTGTCCTCCAAACACAACGAGTTGAGTTTTTACCAAAAAGTTGTATTTTGGTTTCATCTGACCATATGACATTCTCCCAATCTTCTTCTGGATCATCCAAATGCTCTCTAGCAAACTTCAAACATGCCTGGACATGTACTGGCTTAAGCAGGGGGACATGTCTGGCACTGCAGTATTTGAGTCCCTGGCGGTGTAGTGTGTTACTGATGGTAGGCGTTTGTTACTTTGGTCCCAGCTCTCTGCAGGTCATTCACTAGTTCCCCCCGTGTGGTTCTGGGATTTTTGCTCACCGTTCTTGTGATCATTTTGACCCCACAGGGTGAGATCTTGCGTTGAGCCCCAGAAAGAGGGAGATTATCAGTGGTCTTGTATGTCTTCCATTTCCTAATAATTGCTCCCACAGTTGATTTCTTCAAACCAAGCTGCTTACCTATTGCAGATTCAGTCTTTCCAGCCTGATGCAGGTCTACAATTTTGTTTCTGGTGTCCTTTGACAGCTCTTTGGTCTTGGCCGTAGTGGAGTTTGGAGTGTGACTGAGGTTGTGGACAGGTGTCTTTTATACTGATAACAAGTTCAAACAGGTGCCATTAATACAGGTAATGAGTGGAGGACAGAGGAGCCTCTTAAAGAAGAAGTTGCAGGTCTGTGAGAGCAAGACATCTTGCTTGTTTGTAGGTAACCAAATACTTATTTTCCACCATAATTTGCAAATAAATTCATTAAAAATCCTACAATGTGATTTTCTGGATTTTTTTTATCATTTTGTCTGTCATAGTTGAAGTGTACCTATGATGAAAATTACAGGCCTCTCATCTTTTTAAGTGGGAGAACTTGCACAATTGGTGGCTGACTAAATACTTTCTTGCCCCACTGTATGTTCACACCTGCTCGTCAAACATCTTATTCCAAAATCATGGGAATTAATATGGAGTTGGTCCCCCCTTTGCTACTATAACAGCCTCCACTCTTCTGGGAAGGCTTTCCACTACATGTTGGAACATTGTGACAGGGACTTGCTTCCATTCAGCGACAAGAGCATTAGGGAGGTCGCGCAGATGTTGGGCAATTAGGCCTGGCTCACAGTCTGCGATACAATTCATCCCGAAGGTGTTCAATGAGGTTGAGGTCAGGGCTCTGTACAGGCCAGTCAAGTTCTTCTACACCGATCTCGACAAACCATTTCTGAATGAATCTCGCTTTGTGCATGCTGAACCAGGAAAGGGCCTTCCCCAAACTGTTGCCATAATGTTGGAAGCACAGAATCGTCTAGAATGTCATTGTATGCTGTAGCATTAAGATTTCCCTTCACTGGACCTAAGGGGCCTAGCCCAAACCATGAAAAACAGCCTCAGACCATTATTCCGCCCCCACCAAACTTTACAGTTGGTACTATGCATTAGGGCAGGTTGCATTCTACTGGAATCCGCCAAACGCAGATTTGTCCATCGGACTGCTAGATGGTGAAGCGTGATTCATCACTCCAGAGAACGCGTTTCCACTGCTCTAGAGTCCAATGGCAACGAGTTTACACAACTCCAGCCGACGCTTGCTATTGCGTATGGTGATCTTAGGCTTGTGTGCGGCTGCTCGGCCATGGAAACCCATTTCATGAAGCTCCCGACGAACAGTTCTTGTGCTGACGTTGCTTCCAGAGCCAGCAGCATACCACCTTCCATCCCACTGCTGGCTTGCTTTGCAGGGTTGTTCCTGGTCACTCTCTAGATGGGAGACCAGATGCTCCTGGAAGTGATGTTAGAGGGCCAGTATGAAGCACTATTTCCTCTGGTCTAAAATAATATCCAAATGCCCTAAGACAGTGATTGGGGATATTGCCCTGTGTAGGTTGCTCTCATTCAGATGGGATGTTAAACGTGTGTCCTGACTCTCTGTGGTCACTAAAGATCCCATGGCACTTATAGTAAGAGTAGGGGTGTTAACCCCTGTGTCCTGGCTAAATTCCCAATCTGGCCCTCATACCGTCACCTAATCATCCCCAGCTTACAATGGTTACTTCATCCCCCTGTGAATATCCCCCAGGTTGTTACTGTAAATGAGAATGTGTTCTCAGTCAACTTACCTGGTAAAATAACCGTTAAATAAAGACATTTGGAACTTGGTTGTGAGCGTTGCACTGAGGGCAGATATTTTTTACTCGCTTCAGGGCTCGGCACTCTTGTTCTGTGAGCTTGTGTGGCCTACCACTTCGCAGCTGAGCCGTTTTTGCTCCTAGACAATTCCACTTCACAATAACAACTTTTACAGTTGACCAGGGAAGGTCTAGCAGGGCACACATTTTATGAACTGACTTGTCTATGGAGATTGCATGGCTGTGTGCTCAATTTTATACACCTGTCAGCAGCCAGTGTGGCTGAAATAGCCAAATCCACACATTTGAATGGGTGTCCACATACTTTTTTCACCACATCACACAATACACCACAATGACAAAGCAAAAGCGGGTTTTCAATTTTTTTGCAAATGCATTAAAAATAAAAACCAGAAATACCATATTTACATAAGTATTCAGACCCTTTGCTATGAGACTTGAAATTGAGCCCTGAAACAGGATTGTGTTGAGGCACAGATCTGGGGAAGGGTACCAAAAAAAAATGTCTGAAGCATTGAAGGTCCCAGAGAACACCGTGGCCTCCATCATTCTTAAATGGAAGAAGTTTGGAACCACCGAGACTCTTCCTTGAGCTGGGTTAAGTCGCTTTGGATAAGAAAGTCTGCAAAATGACCAAAATGTAAATGTACTACACTTGTTGCCCATTTTCAAAGACATAGCTGTTTATGATGTTTACTGTGGTAACATTATTTTTATTTTTATAAACGAAAAGAAAATAATATCTAGTTTATTTAACTAGGCAAGGCAGTTAAGAACAAATTCTTATTTACAATGATGGCTTAGGCACAGTGGGTTAACTGCCTTGTTCGGGGGCAGAATGACAGAGTTTTACCTTGTCAGGTCAGGGATTCAATCTAGCAACCTTTTGGTTACGGGCCCAACACTCTAACCACTAGGCTACCTGCCTCCCCAGGTAGCCTGTTTATAGTACAATGTCACCAAGGCTCAAAAGCCACGTTGTGTTCGCTATAGGCCTACAGTACCAGTCCATGTGTAGAATTGGGCGTCTGTCAAAGACCTGTCCATTACGGAGGCTCATCGTCATATGGAGCTGTAAGTAAGCACACGCAGGGATGGACAGAGGGCAGGAGGGGGTGAGAGGGGGGGGGGGGGGTTGTATTAGAATCCTCCCAACAGCTTTTTCTTCTTCTTCTTCTTCTGGAGACTAAAGCTGCTGGTGGTGAGGTCAGGCTAAACACGTGAGCCATTAGGGCTGTAATGCTCTGCAGCCTCTCTGCTGAAGGTGAGCTCGACTTATCTGACCTGTACTGGCTCTCTTCTCCCCCTTCCCCCCCAGCCTACCCCTTACATGGGTAGAACCGTGGGGCAGCAGTCAGCCATCGCCTGTTAGAAAGGTAGAATGTGGTAAAGAAGAAGAGACATGCATGTTTGCTCTGCTGGGTGCCTGTTCTTTGGCTGTGAACCTGTTGGCTGTACAATTGCATGCATGTGGATTTCAGTACAGGACCCGTGAGCCTTTTGACACAGAAATCTTTACAGAATGAATACATGACATGGTACTGAGCATCATCAAATGCTATTGCCATGCCGAGATAAAATCATATGCCCCTGACTTTTATAAGTGTAAGTAGGTACTGTATGGCAGAAGTACAGGATAGAAGTGTAGTAGAGATGGGCACTAGTTACAGGAGGCTGGTGAGGGGGAGGGAGGCTCGTAATAACGTCTTGAATGGAGTGAATGGAATGGTATCAAACACATGGAAACAAGTGTTTGATGTGTTCGATGCCATTCATGCCATTCCAGGCGTTATTATGAGCCCATCCTCCCCAATTAATGTGCCACCAGCCACCTGTGGTACTAGTATACAGCATAAGTGTCCTTGCCCTTTGGCCCTAGATGACATGAGGTAGTGTGGGAAGGCAGATAAACTACTTTACAGGTTAGGCCTAACCAAGGTCAGCTTCAAAGTAACCCATGTAACCATCCGTCACGGCTATTTTAAGAAGAACCGAGGCAGGCTAAATATATTACATAACGGCTAAATTGTCATGCAAGGTAGAACTCTTATAATGCTCAAACTGAGGTGTTATAAAAAAAAACATGATTGTTATTTTCCTTTAAATGTGAAATAATTTTTCTTATTTTTTAAATCATTTTGTTTCTTGAGGCATGTAAAGGTCAATGCCAATTTGTCAATCCCAATTCCTTCACCCAGTTACTGCGTGAAGCAATGATATTATTGACATTGGGACCACAAGCATATGGAATACCGATATAGCCTACAGTAAATCTCCATTTAACACGGAATTGAACTGTCTTCTATTCGGGATCCCATATTAAGACTGTGTTGTTATTCTAATACGCGGGGGAATATAGTCTCTATTTCAGTGTATTGGCAGCACTCTCCGTGGTACCCTAAAAAGAGCAATAGATTAATGCAACTCTGTTAAAATGAGATTAAGATCGGTAATGACTAAAGCTCCTGTGCTGCACTGCTTTAAATAGACGCTAAGCATAGTGTATGGACACCCTTTACTGCAGTGAATATTCAAACTTTTTCAGCAGGGACTCTATTTTTTTCCCGCCACCAAATCTCATGACACAACCTAAAATCGGTCAAATTTAGATTTTACATCAACAAATAACTGTCAATGTATTACATTTTCATCTGTTATCCAAATGAAATACATTTACTCAATAACATGTCATTTAAAAAAAGAAGATATTTCTCAAAAACGTTTGTATATTGTCCCATACAATAATCTGTACTCTTAAAGTTTTGTTCCTTAAAACAAATCTATATATGTATTGTTTTTTGGGATTTCAGGATATGGCCCAGCAGTGAGGACATAGTTAATAAAGAACAGGATAAAGCTGTGAAGAACTACTAGTGTTGAGTGGAGGTGGTATATGTCCGCTCTCCGGCGACACCTCACGGTCACATAGAGAAGCAGCAGCAGTTTCATAACAGGGCTTTTATTTTGACATGATAAAAACCCGGAAGTTGGTTGTGCAACCGACAAATGGCAGCCGCTGTGCCCGCGGGTTAAAAGTAAAAACACAAACAATTGTACCACTCTGCCCGCTGTCTTGCTGGTAAACAACTTTACTTAATTGCAATTTCCAAGACGCTGGGGAGTTTAGCCTACCGCTAAGTTAGTTAGCGCATGCTTTTTTTGCGATTGATCTGTTGGAGCCTCCAACGCCGGTGAAGGATAATGCTTCTTCTCATTCGGAATCCAAAGCCAAGAACTGCGATCTGTGTCCTGCGATGAGAGCCCATATCGAACGAAACAAACAGCGGGCTCTGATGCTGAGGCAAGCCCGACTGGCCAGCAGACAATCGGCAGGAGAAGGGGGTGGAACCTCGGCTAAAGTCGCCAAGACAGTCGACTCTGGAGAATGGGTCTCCATTGACGGAGATCAACAGGAGGAGCAAAGGACAAAAAAAGTTGTGCATCAACCAGGCATGTGCATTAATAGTCAGTCAAATATGGCAGGGGGAAGTATTCACATTTGTTGCATTATGTAAATATAATTAATCTTATCTGCAGATCCTCTGCATGTCCGGTGTAACAGAGAAAGATGCATTGTTGGTTCATGTGCGGCCCCTTGTGGATTCATTTCATTCCACATGCCAGTTGCTGAGTGGAGTCAGTTTCAGGTATTACAGACGTAAAGGAAGTTCATAATACATTATTTATGGCACAGTGACAACCGTCCAATCACTATCTGAATGACTGTAGATCAGTTTTTACTGACAAGACACCTTGGCTAACCTCTCCCTCCTAGTACTCTCTCTGCACTGCCTGTGATTCGGGATAAGTGTGTGTGCGCTAAAATGACTAGAATGTAATAATTTTAAATGTATTAGTAGTGTATTGTCAGTGTTGAGCCTGGGTGCCAGTCTACTGAGTGTCGCGCTCTGCTGCTCTCTCTCTGACTCCGTCCTCCCCCTATAGCCCCCGGTGATGGAGGCTGACTGTCTGCTGTGTGATGACTGTGACACGCCGTTTGATGGATTCCTACCTCAGCGAACGGCTTCGATCTGGCAGTCTGTGACAACTGCAGGTAAAGTCAAACTTCTCCTGTCAATGACAACCAACACAAATAACTATATGTATATGTATATGTGTATATGTATATGTGTGTATATGTATATGTGTATATGTATATGTGTATATATATATATATGTGTATGTATATGTGTATATATATATATGTGTATGTATATGTGTATATATATATATATGTGTATGTATATGTGTATATATATATATGTGTATGTATATGTGTATATATATATATGTGTATGTATATGTGTATATATATATATATGTGTATGTATATGTGTATATATATATATGTGTATGTATATGTGTATATATATATATGTGTATGTATATGTGTATATATATATATGTGTATGTATATGTGTATATATATATATGTGTATGTATATGTGTATATGTATGTGTATATATATATATATATATGTATATGTGTATATATATATATGTGTATGTATATGTATGTATATGTGTATATATATGTGTGTATGTATATATATGTGTATGTATATGTGTATGTATATATATGTGTATGTATATGTGTATATATATATGTGTATATATATATATGTGTATATATGTATATGTGTATATATATATATATATATATGTATGTATGTATGTATGTATGTTGTTGTTGTTGTACAGTGTGCTTCTCATAATAGTGTTCACATGTGTGCAGGACAAGTTGATCAGTATGACCGGTTGATTGCTCGAACCACATATTCACTATAAACGGAGCGCACTGCAGAATTACATTGCATTGTGCTTCAATGGTAAGAGGATGCAAAAATGCACCTGAACAGGTTTTCTGTCTTGTCTTTCCTCTGTTAATGTCCCCCCGATCAGAGACGACGAGGTGAAACACAAGCTGATATCCCGTACGGAGGCTCAGCAGCTCTACCTACTGAAGGACTGTGACCTGGACCAGAGGGAGCCAGTGCTGAGGTTTGTCCTGAAGAAGAACCCCACACAACCCTCACCGGGGAGACATCAAAATCTACCTCGAGCTGCAGGTAGGACCGAGCTAACCGATACCAACCATCACTGGTTCTAACCGGCTGCTTTCTCTTAGCCTGGTAAAACCAGACTGTACACGCTGCTCTCACCAATATTGTTTCAATAAGTTTGAATGCCAGGCTAGCTTTCCCTCACCTTGTCCTGAACTTACTGCCACTGAACCAGTTTTCCCTACTATGGTTTGTTTACCCCTACCTCTGTGTGTTCCAGGGTTTTGTTCATTAGGCACCAAACGGAAGAAAACTGACTGTTCAGTTTCATAATGTTGCATACTTAATGATGGATGTGTATTTAATGTTAAATATGTATTTAGGTTATCTAAGTAGACATGATATTGTGCTGTGTGTTTCCAGGTTTCCGTGCTCCTCAGAGGTGTGGGGCTCCTCAGAGGTGTGGGGCTCCGAGGAGGCCAATGAGTCCAGAGAGGAGAACAGGGAGGTGCAGAAGCGCATCAACAAAAAGGTCAGTAACACTGTTTTCTGATTCCCACTCAGACACAATGTCGCTTCAACAGATAAGTCATTGTAATAGGAATTCCCATATTAACAAAAAGAAGACCAATTGTTAGTAAAGTCAATTTCAGAAAATGGAGTTGCAACAGGGCGACACCATCCAGCCCAGAAGCAGAGAAAACGTCTAACTGACCTCTTGGAGACGGGGCCTTTCTATCCTAATCAGACAGCACCACATGTTCAGTAAACACCAGCCAGAGAGGCTTGTAAGGAAGACAAAACAAAAAGGCAGCGACTGTCAGCTGATACAGAATCACAGTGTTCACAGGATGTTATCAGTACAATACAACAGTGAATAATCAGTGTGTCCTTGTACATCCAGTCTGGCGTCAACCACTATCAACAGATAGGAGAATAATCCATAACATTCACTATCAAGTCTAGTGACCATCAACCTGCACCTTGAGTGTCACAAACAGAACACTGAAAAGTGTGTGTATTACAGAAAAGGGGAATATATTTTAGCTAAACAGTGTTTTAACCACTCTAAACTGAATATGAACTTTAGTCATCTTAAATTTCCCCATTTGTCACCTTTTCTCATTCCAAAACTATCTGAGCGATAGTGACATAGAGAGAACACTAGCACCCCCCATTGTAGAAAACACGTCATTCAGTTGTATTTCTTTGTCATTGACTTATATGAAAAAAGCCACACGCTGTGCTTGCCATTCCATTTGTGTTTACTGAAGGCTGTAAACACAAGCGATACTGGCAAACAGTGTGCAGACTTGTATTTTTAAGTCATTAATTGAATAATTCCTGCACGCCTGTTATTGATGGGATAGTTTGTTTCTCTCTTGTGAACAGAGCTGTTGTCGTGCAGTGAGGACCAGCGTGTGGACAAAGGACACCAGGGCTCACCAGCACGGCCCTGAGGAACTAGTGGATGAAGAGGAGGATCTCTACAGGAAGGCCTGTAAACACCTGTGGACACAAACTGGCCTATGAGGAGATGTAGCCTTGAGTCTTTTAAATCAGAGGCTCACAGGGGGAGTTTTATTTTTAATTTTTATTTTTTGGGGGGGGTCTCTGGTAATACACCAGACATGTAAAACTGAGATTCAAATGAGTGATACATCATACTTCTCACATGCCTTGAAGCTGAAGCAAGGAGGCCTACCTGAAATTGTCTCAGCACATGCCATACCACAAAGCCACCGCAAGAGAGCATTAATACATCAACACATTTTTTTACAGAGAAACGTACACAGCTCAGAAGCTGGCGATGGCTGCAATGTTATGTTATCAATTGTTTAGCATGTTA
Source organism: Oncorhynchus gorbuscha (assembly GCF_021184085.1). Taxonomy (NCBI): domain Eukaryota; kingdom Metazoa; phylum Chordata; class Actinopteri; order Salmoniformes; family Salmonidae; genus Oncorhynchus; species Oncorhynchus gorbuscha. The sequence continues at coordinate 51,145,997 of NC_060189.1, read as the reverse complement.
ACTTCCATTTTGTATTTGTCACTTCTAAGATGTAATGTGTAGAAGGATCTGCATGTGCAAAATACATATATTTTTCCATAATTTGATCACTTTTTTTGCGTCCATACTTGACTTGTTTTAGATCTGTAGACAATCTCTGAAACGAATGTGCCGTTTTTTCCCACCTTGGTTAAGATAGATTGATATATAATTATTGTATTAATCCACAATCAATAAATTGATTTAATTTGCATAACATTCATTGAAAATGGTAGTCAACTTTATTTTCCCCCCATTGCTTTCTGTTGCAGAATCACGCTGTATGTAATGTGTCGTTTTTATGATCTGCGTCGTTTGATTTTGGTCGCCTGCTCCAGTCGGTGCACGTACTTGAATATTTGTGCGCCGACCCAGGCTTCTGAAGCAACCTCTAGTTATAACCACCCACACGTAGTTCATCTAATGAGTGAAGGACTCCGTAGTCCAGACGGTACAATATGACTCCCCCTTTTTAATTTGAATGGTATTATTTTGTCCAACAATACGTATCGTCGTGTCTTTCTTTTATGCAAACGAAAGCTGCTATGCTGTTGGATGTGACTCAGCATGTCGCGCTATATCAATTTAAATGCAGCGTTTCGTGGTTGACTTTTTAAGGGGGAACGGGTCGAAAGCAGGGATCGTCAACTAAGTTCAGTTGCGGGCCATTTTTTTCCCCCAAATAATTTTGTAGACTGCAAATTGACCGCAAGAAGCCCAAACGGGTATATTTGACTAAAACATAATCGTTTCCAACTTTGCTTACATTTAGTATACAATCAAATCTCTATTATACTTGGGAACAGATTTCCAAAATGAAAATCAGTCTTTGCACAGAGAGCTTTGGGAGCCAAATAGAACCATGCGTGGGCAAAAGTTCAGGCCGCCAGTAGGCCGGACCCTGGCATAAAGGCTACTGTAGACCTATAGCATACCTCAAATGTGGGTACAGGCTATAGTGGGTACTGAATTTTTTCAAAGAAATGTCCTGTCCAGAATTACAATCTGCAAGCTCCAACATTTTCGATTAGTTTTATAAGAAAAATATAACCCTGATCTATGATATTGATAATGTACTGGTGTGGTGAAAAGAGAATTTTAACTAATTCCCAAGCAGTCACATCAAGCCCATGGCAAATTGAACATCATATTTCTTAGGGGCTACGTTAATGTAAGGTTTAAACTATTGCATTCACATCATAAACACTAGTGCAATATGCCTAGACAATTTAATACAAACCGACAATCGGGGGTTCAAAGCCTTACTCATGCAAAGTTAATACTGGCCAGTGTGATAGTCAAACACTCTGGAGTGGCTCAAAGAGTAATACTGATTGATGCCTTTCACCAAGCAACCAATGAAGTAGTCTGCAGTGGTGTAAAGTTCTTAAGTAGTATTTAAGTAGTTTTATTAAGTATTTTTTTTGAGTATCTGTACTTTTACTATTTATATTTTTAGACAACGTTTACTTCAAAACATTCCTAAGGAAAATGATGTACTTTTTACTCGATACATTTTCCCTGACACCCAAAATAATTCGTTACATTTTGAATGCTTAGCAGGACAGGAAAATGGTCAAATTGAAGCACTTATCATGAGAACATCCCTGGTCATCTCTACTGCCTCTGATCTGGTGGATTCACTAGACAGAAATGCTTGATTTGTAAATGGCATGTGAGTGTTGGAGTGTGCCCCTGGCTAGTCATAAATAAATGGTTTGCTTATGTGAAGGAAATGTATAGTCTGGAGGGACAGTCTTGAAAATGTTCATCTAGTCTCTTTGGTTCCTGCCTGTGCTTGGATCAGCTACTAATTAGATTGGGTAACCCAGAATGAAGGGTTTGAAAGTGCATCTAAGTTTGACTAGGACCTCTCCAGCTTGCTGACAATAGAATGATTCATTTAGTATTGACTTTGGGTGTCCATGTGTTGAATTTACACAGCTTAATATAAGGAATTTGAAATGATTTATACTTTTACTTTTGAAACGTAAGAATATTTTAGCAATTACATTTACTTTTGATACTTAAGTATATTTAAAACCAAAAACTTTTAGACTTTTACTCAAGTAGTATTTTACTGGGTGACTTTCACTTTTACTTGAGTCAATTTCTATTAAGGTATCTATACTTTTACTCAAGTATGACAATTGAGTACTTTTTACACCACTGATAGTATGCCTGCGGTGTGGGTTCAGAATGGGGGCTCTTGCCCCCTGGGAAAAGTGGGGCAAGCAGGAGAATAATGAGTTTCACATGAGTTATTCTATAATGTATATTTAGTGGGTTTTTCTTTTGGTTGATGAGATCAACCAGAACATATATATTTTTTCACCTTTATTTAACCGGGTAGGCTAGTTGAGAACAAGTTTTAATTTACAACTGCGACCTGGCCAAGATAAAGCAAAGCAGTGTGACACACAACAACACAGTTACACATGGAATAACATGGAATAAACAATAAACAAGCCAATAACACAATAAACAGGTCAATGACACAGTATAAAAAAGAAAGTCTATATGTGTGTGCAAAAGGCATGAGGAGGTAGGCAATAAATAGGCTGTAGTAGTGAAGAATTACAATTTAGCAGAATAACACTGGAGTGATAAACGAGCAGATGATGGTGTGCAAAATAGTAGAAAAGTAAATAAAAACAGTATGGGGATGAGGTAGGTAGATTGGGTGGGCTATTTACAGATGGACTATGTACAGCTGCAGCGATTGGTTAGCTGCTCAGATAGCCGATGTTTAAAGTTGGTGAGGGAAATGTAAGTCTCCAACTTCAGCGATTTGTTTTATTTTTTTATTTTTTTTTGCAATTCGTTCCAGTCACTGGCAGCAGAGAATTGGAAGGAAAGGTGGCCAAATGAGGTGTTGGCTTTGGGGATGATCAGTGAGATATACCTGCTGGAACGTGTGCTATGGGTGGGTGTTGTTATAGTGACCAGTATATTGAAATAAGGCGGAGCTTTACCTAGCATAGACTTATAGATGACCTGGAGCCAGTGGGTCTGGCAACGAATATGTAGTGAGGGCCAGCAGACTAGAGCATACAGGTCACAGTGGTGGGTGGTATAAGGTGATTTGGTAACAAAACGGATGGCACTGTGATAGACTGCATCCAGTTTGCTGAGTAGAGTATTGGTAGCTATTTTGGAGATGCCATCGCCGAAGTAGAGGATCGGTAGGATAGTCAGTTTTATTAGGGTGTGTTTGGTGGTGTGAGTGAAGGATGCCCCTTTTTGCGAAATAAGAAGCCAATTTCTAGATTTGATTTTGGATTGGAGATGTTTAATATGAGACTGGAAGGAGAGTTTACAGTCTAGCCAGACACCTAGGTATTTATAGTTGTCCACATATTCTAGGTCAGAACCGTCCAGGGTGGTGATGCTAGTCGGGCGGGCGGGTGCGGGCAGCGAACGGTTGAAAAGCATGCATTTGGTTTTACTAGCGTTTAAGAGGAGTTGGAGGCCACGGAAGGAGTGTTGTACGGCATCTAAGCTCGTTTGGAGGTTAGTTAACAAAGTGTCCAAGGAAGGGCCACCTTTCTCTGTACCCGCAGCAATAGCAACATCATTGATATATACAGAGAAAAGAGAGTCAGCCCGAGAATTGAACCCTGTGGCAACCCCATAGAGACTACCAGAGGTCCGGACAACAGGCCCTCCGATTTGACACACTGAACTCTGTCTGCAAAGTAGTTGGTGAACCAGGCGAAGCGGTCATTAGAGAAACCAAGGCTATTGAGTCTGCCGATAAGAATACGGTGATGGACAGAGTTGAAAGCCTTGGCCAGGTCGATGAAGACGGCTGCAGATGAATGATTTTGTACCTTGAGCGTGGCTGAGGTGCACCCGTGACCGGCTCGGAAACCAGATTGCACAGCAGAGAAGGTACGGTGGGATTCGAAATGGTCAGTGATCTGTTTATTAACTTGGCTTTCGAAGACTTTAGAGATGCAGGGCAGGATAGATATCAGTATATAGCAGTTTGGGTCTGAAGAGGGGGATGACCGTGGCAGCTTTCCAATCTTTAGGGATCTCGAACGATATTAAAAGAGAGGTTGAACAGGCTGGTAATGGGGGTTGCAACAATGGCGGTGTATAGTTTTAGAAAGAGAGGGTCCAGATTGTCTAGCCCAGCTGATTTGTACGGGTCCAGCTTTTGCAGCTCTATCAGAACATCTGCCATCTGGATTTGGGTGAAGGAGAAGCTGGGGAGGCTCGGGCGAGTAGCTGCGGGGGGAGGGAGGGGTGGAGCTGTTGGCCTGGGTTGGAGTAGCCAGGGAGAAAGCATGGCCAGCGGTAGAGAAATGCTTATTGAAATGTTCGATTATCATGGATTTATCAGTGGTGACCGTGTTACCTAGCCTCAGTGCAGTGGGCAGCGGGGAGGAGTTGCTCTTATTCTCCATGGACGTTAGTGTCCCAAAAGAGGCTAGCCTTTGCTTTCCTGACTGACTGCGTGTATTGGTTCCTGACTTCCCTGAACATTTGCATATTGTGGGGACTATTCAATGCTATTGCAGTCCGCCATAGGATGTTTTTGTGCTGGTCAAGGGCAGTCAGGTCTGGAGTGAACCAAGGGCTATATCTGTTCTTAGTTCTGCATTTTTTGAAAGGGGCATGCTTATCTAAGATGGTGAGGAAATTACTTTTAAAGAACGACCAGACATCCTCGACTGACGGGATGAGGTCAATATCCTTCCAGGATACACAGGCCAGGTCGATTAGAAAGGCCTGCTGGCAGAAGTGTTTCAGGGAGCGTTTGACAGTGATGAGGGGTGGTCGTTTGACCGCTGACCCATAGCAATACAGTTAAGCATATCCCAGTTTAGGTCACCTAACCGAACGAACTCTGAAGCTAGATGGGGGGCGATCAATTCACATATGGTGTCCAGGGCACAGCTGGGAGCGGAGGGGGATCGATAACAGGTGGCAACAGTGAGAGACTTATTTCTGGAGAGATTAATTTTGAACATTAGAAGTTCGGACTGTTTGGGTATAGACCTGGAAAGTATGACCGACCTTTGCAGGCTAACTCCTCCCCCTTTTGGCAGTTCTATCTTGATGGAAAATGTTTCAGAGGTATGATGAGTGGAACTAGGGGCTCCATTGTAAACTAAAACAATGATAACTAACCTAAACAACAGTATACAAGGCATATTGACATTTTGAGAGAGACATAAAGCAATAAAGCAATCATAAGTATGTGCAGGAATAACGTTGCACATTCTGGTCATTTGCCCCAAATTCCCAGTTCTTATGGAAATCCCAGTTGGAGAATCTCTGGAATCAGGCGGGAATAAGCATGTTGGCATCCTACAACTGGGAGTCATCTGGGAGTCATCCCGGCGGGATTGTTTGAGAAAATTACCAGGATTTTGCAACCCTATACTATTTCGTCAATAGGCCTAAAAGGGCTTGATTCATTGAAATGTAAAGGTCGTTTCCGATTGAGCTGAAATTTCTCCGCGAACGCTTGAACGCGGGAACGCTGGAACGCGGGAACGCTGGAACGCGGGAACGCTGGAACGCTGCCTTTAAAACTCAATTGCAATATAGCGGATTGCATTGAGTCCTAAATCGAAAAAGGAATGACAACCAATTGTCTATGGATGAATGTGAAATAATACCAATAAAGTAAATATGACAGATATGTACAGTCGTGTACGTGCATTGTTTCTGCACACATATTTAACTTAGGACTATCAAGATTTGACATTTCTGAGATAACATTACAATTGTTCCAACTATTTTTGTTACCCAACACCTAAATGGTTGGTCCTATAGTTCAGTAGGTCGATTGTTTTTATGTTGGATAGTTACGATGGTAGCTAGACAAACATTCAGACATACATAAATACCCAAGAAAAAAAACTAGCCTGTACGAAGATGACCTTGGTAAGACGTTAAGATACATTGTTGGTGACACGGTGACAGGAATACGTAGTCAATTTTCCTAAGAACAATGATTTTTATCAACAACCTTTCTCGCCTGAATAAAATGGCACCTTATCCCCTACATAGTGCACTACTTTTGACCACAGGGCTCTTAACTCTTCAAAAGATTTAAGGTGCCTAGTCGGATGCAGCCTTAATGGTCAATGCTTTGATCTGACTGCCCCTCTTTCTCTTCTGGAAAAGTCTCATGGAGCGATATTACCCCGGGGCACGATGTCATTATGTCGTTCTTTTCTGCAACACCCTTTGCCGCCTCCTCTTTTCCTTCCTCCCCCTCTTCCTCCACCACTCCCTCCACCCCCTCCGTGTTCACGCCCTTCCTCCTCGTCCTCCGCTCCCTCAAAGCGCAGGGCAGACAATTCACCAGGAAGAGAAGTACGGAGAGGCAGAGAAGGGAGAGAACTGCCCCCACACCCACCCCCAGCTCTGTATCCTCCAGTTTCCCCTCCCTCTCTCTCTCCACCCCGGGAGAGAAGTACACAGCGCTCTCTTCGTGATTTGGGGTCAACACCGCTCTCTCCAGGTCGTTCCTGGCGATCATCCCATCGCCGGCCTTGTCATAGTAGTCGTCACCTTTGACGGTGGTGACGTTCCCTGTGATGATGTCATTGTCCAGGAAGTTGCTGTACTTAACGTCCCTGTCCGATGACTCAACCAGCATGTCCAACATGTCGAGCAGCTCAAAGTCCGCCTCCTCGCTTCCCATTGGACGAAGGTCTGTGTCCAGGTTCACCCTGATCCAACCTGATCCTTTAGCCAGCCTCCTGGGCCCGCTTCCTTCTTTCGAATTGGCCAGGTCCCCGTCAACGGAGTTCGCCATTGGCTTGCAGGGGGTGACCAGGAGTTCTGCTTTCAGTAAAGGCCCGCCCCCTTCGCCCTGGGCGACGACGCGCAGCAACGGGCCGGGCATCACGGCAACCACGGTCTCTGCCAATGAGGAGAGGCGAAGGGTGAAGGTACCACGGCTGAAGGTGGAGAGCAACGTGGCGCTATCATCACTGAACTGGAGCCAGACACTGATTGACGCTTCCTGGTGGAGAGAGAGAGAGAAGGACAATGGAGATAAGGGGGAGGGAGAAAGAGAGAAATGTTCAGTATCATACTATACTTATGCACAAAGGTCCTTCCATTGAAGCAAAAATGTCCCACAGAAGTTACTGTTATGTAAAACTAAAACGTTTTAGTGAAGTTAGTGGGTCAAGAAAAACACCGAACTCACCTGCCCATGGTGGTAGAGGATGTTGTATGCTGTCACTGTTGCCGTGACAACAGCCGGATGGGCAGGGCTTGCATTGATTGACATACTGAGTCCTCCCACAACCTGCACTGAGAGGTCACCTGGGGTCACGGGTTCAGAGGTCACGATGACATCACAGCTACCCAGAACACCGTCCCATTGGCTTGATATGACCTGAGAGCGAGGGGTGCCAATAAAGGTAGTGTCTTGTTCAAGTTTACTTTCCATAGGTTATAAATATATTTGAGATTTGACCAAATGGAGATTTCATCATTTATAATGACCATCCCTCAACTAAAATGCACCATGCTATTCAAAATACAACATCATATTACATATTACTCACATGAACTGAAGTTTTCCCCGGGTGTAGACCAATCAGATTGCTCTGCTTGTCGAGGACCGCCACGCGAGGATTCTCTACCCTCAGCCAATTACGGACCATCTCCGTGGCATCCACAAACCAATCAGAGGAGCCCAGCAGGTAGGTCAGCTGACCCTGGCCCCCCTGAGCACTGAACTGGGTCAGAACCTGAACCGTGGACCTCTGATACACTGGAGAACAGCTGGGGAGCAGGGAAAGAAAGGGAGGGAGGGAGAGAGAGGGGGTGGGGGTAGAGAGAAGGATGGATGGATGAGGAGGAGAGAGAGATATTACACAAATCTGGATGTGGCATAGAAGCTGGGCAAAACCAAAAATGGAGACATCATAAGCTTAAATATGTTGAGGGTTGGGGTAAATTCCATTTCAATTCCAGTCAATTTAAAAAGTCAACCAAACTCCAATCAAATTCCAATTTTTCCTCATGAAAAGCATGAAGACAATTGGAATTTTGGTGCACTTTCCGAATTGACTGAATTGACCTCATTTGACCCCTGGTTGAGATGTGACAGCAAGTCATAATGTTAGTGTTTGAATTGTTGAGCAGGTGCCATCTAGGAATCAGAGGTGGATAAAGCAGAGAGCCTATTTTAAAGCTCTGGGTTAGGGAATTAGTTGTCTCTTCTACCAGCTGTTTGCCTGAAGTGTTTGTATGGTGAATGAAGCTTTTTGGCAGTAGACCAAATCACACCGTATTCCCTATATTGTGCACTACTTTTGACAAGAGTTAATATGACTAAGGTAAAAAGTAGTGCACTATATAGGGAATAGTGTGCCAAGTGGAACACAACCCTTCACTGTTCTACCAGACATTGCCAGTACTACTTATGTCGTTTTCTGGGGTATATATACATACTTTACTATTTATATTTTTGACCAGTTTTACTTCACTACATTCCAAAAGAAAATGATGTACTTTTTCCTCAATACATTATCCCAGACACCCAAAAGTACTCGTTACACTTTGAATGCTTAGCAGGACAGAACATTTGACACACTTATCAAGAGAACATCCCAAATGCCTTGTTTTTTAAATTACCTTAACTTAACTAGTTAAGAACAAATTCTTATTTTCAATGACGGCCTAGTGGGTTCAGGGGCAGAACGACAGATTTGTACCTTGTCAGCTCGGGGGTTTGAACTTGCAACCTTAAGGTTACTAGTCCAACTCTCTAACCACTAGGCTACCCTGCCACTCCAGTGTTGGAGTGTGACCCTGGCAATGCGTAAACATTTTTAACATTTTATTGTGCTGTCTGGTTTTCTTAATATAAGGATATTTTGTAAAAATTATTAGTACTTTAACTTTTGATACTTAGTACATTTAAATATAAATACTTCTAGACTCTTACTCTAGTATTTTACTGGGTGACTTTCACTTTTACTTGAGTCATTTTCTATTAAGGTATCTTTACTTTTCCTCAAGTATGACAATCGAGTACATTTTCCACCAATGGACATTCCTGGTTTCCGTGTTTGAACCTCCTGCTCTGTCTTGAGACAGAAAAAAAAGGGATTAGGAAAGGAGATTATGCCAAAAGGAGACCATATTGCCAGGCCATCATTGGAAATAAGAATTTGTTCTTAACTGACTTGCTTAGATAAAGGTTAAATAAAAATACATACAAATTGGAGTTGCAACTGTTCCAATCGTTCTATCAACTGTTTTAGGACTCTTGATGTTAATGACATGGCCATGTCTTATCCTGCTTTATGTCATTCCTGCTCAATGTGTCTTCATCTTTCGCCAAACACACACACGTGCACAGGGACTCACCCGTTCTCCACGTCGTGGTTCCAGCCCTTGATGGCGCTCAGCTCGTTGTCGGACAGGGAGACGCGCAGCGGGACGACAGGAGCCCACACGGACAGACACAGGGACCCACTGAGCGTGCCCAGGAGAAACTCCACCCCTACACAGGTGCTGCCCACCCCTGATTCACTTCCGTCCACGAAGAGGGTGGAGCAATCGCTTGACACCTGTTGAATAAAGTCAGAGGGTGATAAAAGGGAGTGGAGGATTGTGGGTCAAATCAATCTAAACCAATCAACTTGTATTTGTCACATGCTTAGTAAAATAACCGGTGTACACTAACAGTGAAGTGCTTACTTACGGGCCCCTCCCAACAGTGCAGAGAGAAAAATATACAAATAACAACAAGAGGAATAAATACACCATTAGTAACGATGACTTGGCTAAATACTAAGGGCACCAGTACCCAGTCGATGTGCAGGGGTGTGTGGTAGTTGAGGTAGATGTGTACATGTAGGTAGGGTTAAAGTGACTAGGCAACAGTATAGATAATAAACAGTAGCAGCAGCATATGTGATGAGTCAAAAGGGGGGTCAATGTAGATAGTCCCGATAGATATTTGGTTAACTATTTAGCAATCTTATGGCTTGGGGTAGAAGCTGTTACGGGTCCTGTTGGTTCCAGACTTGGTGCATCGGTACCACCTGTTCTCTCTGCTACCGCACGGCAGTCTATGACTTGGGTGGCCGGAGCCTTTGACTATTTTTTGGGCCTTCCCCTGACACCGCCTGGCAAGAGGTTCTGGATGACCAGGAGCTCGGCCCCAGTTGTGTACTCGTTTGCCTCTCTTGCGCCGTCGCTTCCTCTTTCGCGTCCCAGGGATTAGGGCTAGTCCAGAGGTGGCGACGTCCAGAGGTGGCGACATCCAGAGGTGGCGACGTCCAGAGGTGCCGACGTCCAGAGGTGCCGACGTCCAGAGGTGCCGACGTCCAGAGGTGCCGACGTCCAGAGTTGCCGACGTCCAGAGGTGCCGACGTCCAGAGGTGCCGACGTCCAGAGGTGCCGACGTCCAGAGGTGGCGACGTCCAGAGGTGCCGACGTCCAGAGGTGCCGACGTCCAGAGTTGCCGACGTCCAGAGGTGCCGACGTCCAGAGGTGCCGACGTCCAGAGGTGCCGACGTCCAGAGGTGCCGACGTCCAGAGGTACCAACTCGTTGACGTAGAAATTGTCATCCAAATCGAGGTTAGTCATTGCTGTTCTGATGTACAGAAGCTGATTTCGGTCATAGGAAATGATGGCGGAGACATTATGTACTAAAAAAGTCAATATCGGCGTAAAAAAACCCACAGAAAACAATGGCATTGGACAGGAGCCCTGTGCCTGTGTGTGTACAGTATGTAGACCTGCTTACCTTGACGATATCATCGTTGGACGACTGGCACTTCACCGCCGCGGTGATATCCGACACCTTCCCGTCATGCCCCACTGCCAGCACAATGACAGGAAGTGACACGGGCTCGCTGGTCAAGATGGCCGTGTTGATGATCATGCCACTCTGTGTGTTGATGACAACAAGTTTAGCTTATTGGCCTTATTTAGGAATGAGCTTTTTTTAAAGGCAGAAACAGTCCACTGCAACACTAAGAGATCCATAGATGTATGGATATGTGCTGTAGCTATCACATTATCCATTAGTCTACTGCATAGTACATACATACAGACCATGTAACAAGAAGAAACCAATTTCCCGGACTAAGAATTTTGGACTAAGAGGCATGTTCAATGGAGATTCTGTGTCCCGGGAAACTGACCCTACTGATTGAGTAAAGTTCCACCTACTTCAGTTATGGGAGAGATGCCCACGATCTCTCTGTCAGTGAAGGAGAAGCTGCTCACGACTCCGCCGTGTGGTGGCGGAGGGTTTTTACGGCCTGAGTACTCTACCCGCCAGCTGGCCGATACCGTCATGGCAACCCCGAAACTCCTTCGCAAGCCGTCCACTGACAGACAGGCAACCTGCTGCAGAGCAGCGGGACTGAGGGAGAGGAGGCGGCGACGGAAGAAAGAGGGAGGGACAAGGAGTGGGGAGGAGAGAGAGAGAGAGTCAGGAGAATAGGTGGGGAGGAGAGAGAGAGAGAGTCAGGAGAATAGGGGGGAGGAGAGAGAAAGAGAGTCAGGAGAATAGGGGGAGGAGAGAGAGAGAGAGTCAGGAGAATAGGGGGAGGAGAGAGAGAGAGTCAGGAGGATAGGGGGGAGGAGAGAGAAAGAGAGTCAGGAGAATAGGGGGAGGAGAGAGAGAGAGAGTCAGGAGGATAGGTGGAGAGGAGAGAGAGAGAGCCAGGAGGATAGGGGGAGGAGAGAGAGAGAGAGTCAGGAGGATAGGTGGGGAGGAGAGAGAGAGAGTCAGGAGAATAGGTGGGGAGGAGGAGAGAGAGTCAGAGGATAGGTCAAGAGAATAGGGGAATAGGTGGGGAGGAGAGAGAGAGAGAGTCAGGAGGATAGGTGGAGAGGAGAGAGAGAGAGAGTCAGGAGGATAGGTGGGGAGGAGAGAGAGAGAGAGTCAGGAGGATAGGTGGGGAGGAGAGAGAGAGAGAGTCAGGAGGATAGGTGGGGAGGAGAGAGAGAGAGTCAGGAGGATAGGTGGGGAGGAGAGAGAGAGAGAGTCAGGAGAATAGGTGGGGAGGATAAGAAAAAAGCCATTTGATGGAAATAAATCACGTTTTGGAATATTTAACAGAGTGATATTCTCTCACATATGTGGTATCACTTGTACGCAATATGAATAATGTATATAGTCAAAAATGTAACTGACGTGTCACAAACCGGTTAAATTGAATACGTTCCTTCACTGAGGTAATATTGTACAGTAATATATATGATGAAGTAATACCCGTCGCTGTCCATGTGCCTGGCCAGTTTGTGGCAGATGATGGAGATGACATCATGTTTGGAGCCCTGGGTTCTCTCCAGGTTCACAACCCAGAGGTCAGAGTTCAGAGAGCGCTGGGCCACCAGAGACAAAAGGCCTTTCTTCACCTTCAGCCTGGAATAGAGACATACAGATATAGTGTGACTTACTGTTTGTCGCCCTTAATAAGAGCGTCTGGGAAATGACTAAAAATGGAAATTAAGACCACTTTATTCTAAAATGACATTTAACTTCCACTTTTAACCCAACCCCTCTGAAAGACACATACACAGGTTCTGGAGAGGAGCTGGGGGCTGTCACACTAGGCGCCCGTTGAGCTGTTGCTGTGGGGGGAGTTACGTGCCTTGCTCAAGGGCACAGCGGCAGACAATGGCATCTAGGATTTGGTACCAGCAACCCTCCGGTTGCCAGCTCACTTCCTGGCTGTTTTTTCCCGTCGGACCCAGGAATGGAAGTGGCAACCCTCCGGTTGCTGGCTCTCCTCTCTAACCGCTGGGCGACCTGCCGTCCCCAACGTACATGTACTACATACTGTATACATACTGTTCATACGAGACAGATACACTGGCAATGAGAGACATGGTTTGATATCGAAATATGAACACAGTATTTATCAGTAAAAGAGAAGGACCTGCACACTGCTATGTTCCTATATGTGTTTAGGTCGTCATCAGGTCTCCCTTTTCAATTTGCTGGATTATCACTTACATCACAGAGCATCACGTAACAAAGACTTACCGGATAACAACAAACTCTGCACTGAAATTAGCCCTCAGGTTCACAGAAACCCCAATTGGCTGTCCCGCTCGGACTGGTCCCCTGCGATAGCGAATCAGCACGTTGGAATCCAACCGTAGCTCCTCCTCTTCCTGTCCATTGCAACAGCCTATTTCCTCTTTGGTTCTGTTGGCCTCGTTCCGCTTATTGTCCTCCCTCAAAGTTACAGCTGCTATATAAAACAACTCTCTCTGAGACTGTGGTAATTTGTCTTGCACACACCTAGGGGGCGCTAGTTTGAGGTTGGACGCCGTGCCGAACAATGAGTAGTACAGCTGGATGTGGTCGCTGGCGTGGGCGGGGCTGTATCGGAGAGCGCCTGGGAAGGGGATGCCACCGGCTCCACCGACGACAACACCCTCGTGCCGTCGTCCCCGATTACGGGTGCGGTGTCGGTGTGTGTGCCTGGCACGCTGTTTGGGGCTGAGGTAGGGCTGGCTGGTCTGGCCCGCCTCAAACCAGTCCTTAGGTAGGGCCAGGGTCACCACACACAGACCCAGTGGAGGCTGGGAAGGGGAGAGGAGGAATGGATGAAGAGAGTGATTGGTGAGCATTTGGTGTCATACTTTATATAGAACAAGTATCATACTTTATATAGAACAAGTATCATACTTTATATGGAAGAAGTGTCGTACTTTATATCGAACAAGCGTCATACTTTATATAGAAGAAGTGTCAAACTTTATATAGAACAAGTATCATACTTTATATCGAACAAGTGTCATACTTTATATAGAAGAAGTGTCATACTTTATATAGAACAAGTATCATACTTTATATAGAAGAAGTGTCATACTTTATATTGAACAAGCGTCATACTTTATATAGAACAAGTCTCATACTTTATATAGAAGAAGTGTCGTACTTTATATCGAACAAGCGTCATACTTTATATAGAAGAAGTGTCATACTTTATATAGAACAAGTATCATTCTTTATATAGAAGAAGTGTCGTACTTTATATCGAACAGGCGTCATACTTTATATAGAACAGAACATTTCAGTGTGTTGGCCAGTGTAACAAACACACGACACAACATATCCATCATTCAGAGTCCCAAAGAAGACGTTTAGACCGGCTTCAGTCTTTTGAATGGTCACAGGTGATGGTGGCTGAATATAGTGTGTGGCACGAACACACCTGTGTGACACACGAGGCCTTCTGCTCCTCGGTCTCTTTGAAGGCGTGAAGGGTGATACAGCTCCCCCTGCTGGGGTCCCCTCGTAGGTGGAACAACACCCGCACCCAGTACGTCTCCTTTCCTCCTTCATCCCCCTCTCTCGCCACGTGTTTAGAGAGGAGAGACGCAGTCAGAGGAGGGGAGAGGGGGAGGATGGGCCCAGAGACCAGCTGAGGAGAGAGAGGGTTACACTGTTAGAGAGAGGGTTACACTGTTAGAGAGAGGGTTACACTGTTAGAGAGAGGGTTACACTGTTAGAGAGAGGGTTACACTGTTAGAGAGAGGATTACACTGTTAGAGAGAGGATTACACTGTTAGAGAGAGGGTTACACTGTTAGAGAGAGGATTACACCGTTAGAGAGAGGGTTACACTGTTAGAGAGAGGGTTACACTGTTAGAGAGAGGGTTACACTGTTAGAGAGAGGATTACACTGTTAGAGAGAGGGTTACACTGTTAGGGAGAGGGTTACACTGTTAGAGAGAGGGTTACACTGTTAGAGAGAGGGTTACATTGTTAGAGAGAGGGTTACACTGTTAGAGAGAGGATTACACTGTTAGAGAGAGGGTTACACTGTTAGAGAGAGGATTACACTGTTAGAGAGAGGGTTACACTGTTAGAGAGAGGGTTACACTGTTAGAGAGAGGGTTACACTGTTAGAGAGAGAGTTACACTGTTAGAGAGAAGGTTACATTGTTAGAGAGAGGGTTACACTGTTAGAGAGAGGATTACACTGTTAGAGAGAGGGTTACACTGTTAGAGAGAGGGTTACACTGTTAGAGAGAGGGTTACACTGTTAGAGAGAGGGTTACACTGTTAGAGAGAGGGTTACACTGTTAGAGAGAGGGCGAGAGGAAGAGCTCTGCGTTACATATGATCTTGCAACTTCTTAGGACACGCAGGAATAATATGACATCTATGGAACTAATTCTCCAAACGTTTAAATCGAGATCTACAGCATTCTGCTGATTGTCAAGGATCCCTATCCCAATTGATTTACCTGGCTGACAGAGTAAGGCCCGAATGAAGCTCGAACCCCCGCTTTGGAGGCTTTCCCAGCCGGAGGCACCATGAGCAGTGACTGGGTGAAGGCGAAGGGGCTGGAGTTGGAGAACAGTGGGCCAAGATCAGCCTGCGACAGGGGCAGAGCGTGCCAGGGAGGGGGGACAATGATTTTGGCCAGGAGGGAGAGAGGGAGGGGAGGCTGGGCATGGGATGTGTGTACTGGTGGATGAGATAAAGAGATCGACAGAAAAGGAGAGGAGGGAAATATTGACTGGTTTGTGTCTCTTTCTCTTTGGTATATTTCACATCAATTTCACATAAATTGTTAGGCCTACACCTACTGTAAATCACAAATATCAGCTATTTTAAACATGTGAAAAGGGTAGCAGATAAATTGTTGGTATATATACACTCATAAAAAACATATATATCAATACAATAGATTTTTCATAAAAAAATAATTAAAAAACAGATTTTCAATACACTAGATTTTTTGAAGAAAAATAACTTCACTCACCGACTACTAGGAGCGAATAGAGCACGAGAGCCTTCACACCCTCTCTCCCCCATGATGCACTAGGGCAGCTGAGCTCACCCATCACTGCACACCTGAAGGATCCAGAAACACCACACAACCCCAAAAGTGTCGTAACATCCTTACAGCTCTGAGGTGTTGAGGGGTGTTGAGAGGTGTTGAGAGGTGTTGAGAGGTGTTGAGAGGTGTTGAGAGGTGTTGAGAGGTGTTGAGAGGTGTTGAGAGGTGTTGCAAGGTGTTGAGAGGTGTTGAGGGGTGTTGAGAGGTGTTGAGAGGTGTTGAGAGGTGTTGAGAGGTGTTGAGAGGTGTTGAGAGGTGTTGAGAGGTGTTGAGAGGTGTTGCGAGATGTTGAGAGGTGTTGCAAGGTGTTGAGAGGTGCTGAGAGGTGTTGCGAGATGTTGAGAGGTGTTGCAAGGTGTTGAGGTGTTGCAAGGTGTTGAGAGATGTTGAGAGGTGTTGCGTGGTGTTGAGAGGTGTTGCAAGGTGTTGAGAGGTGTTGCAAGGTGTTGAGAGGTGTTGCAAGGTGTTGAGGGGTGTTGCGAGATGTTGAGAGGTGTTGAGAGGTGTTGAGAGGTGTTGCGAGATGTTGAGAGGTGTTGCGAGATGTTGAGAGGTGTTGAGAGGTGTTGAGAGATGTTGCGAGGTGTTGAGAGGTGTTGCTACGTGTTGCTAGGTGTTGAGAGATGTTGAGAGGTGTTGCGAGGTGTTGAGAGGTGTTGCGAGGTGTTGAGAGGTGTTGCGAGGTGTTGAGAGGTGTTGCTAGGTGTTGCGAGGTGTTGAGAGGTGTTGCGAGGTGTTGAGAGGTGTTGCGAGGTGTTGAGAGGTGTTGCTAGGTGTTGTGATGGTTCAGGTTCACACGCGTTCAAAAAAATGTGTCTGGGGAAGTAGGACTCTATTGACCATACATCCAAAAACTGTCCTTCATAAACCAGTAGGTCCTATATCATCAACATCCTCGTGAAACCGTAGGTTCTTTAGTGGTTGACAGAACAGAGTCCTTCTACATGGACCACACGTACACTGACAGCGCCCTCATATAGTTACAACTATCAGAACTAAAACGTGACAAATCATATTTTACATCATTCTGTTATGTGGTTATTTGCAAAACTGTCCCCACCTGGCAACATAACTCACCAGGCTGTGCATAACAACATAACTCACCTGGCTGTGCTTAACAACATAACTCACCTGGCTGTGCTTAACAACATAACTCTCCTGACTGTGCTTAACAACATAACTCACCTGGCTGTGCTTAACAACATAACTCACCTGGCTGTGCTGACAACATAATTCACCAGGCTGTGCTTAACAACATAACTCACCTGGCTGTGCTTACAACATAACTCACCTGGCTGTGCTTAACAACATAACTCACCTGGCTGTGCTTAACAACATAACTCACCTGGCTGTGCTTACAACATAATTCACCAGGCTGTGCTTAACAACATAACTCACCAGGCTGTGCTTAACAACATGACTCTCCTGGCTCTGCTTAACAACATAACTAACCAGGCTGTGCTTAACAACATAACTCACCTGGCTGTGCTTAACAACATAACTCACCAGGCTGTGCTTAACAACATGACTCTCCTGGCTGTGCTTAACAACATAACTAACCAGGCTGTGCTTAACAACATAACTCACCAGGCTGTGCTTAACAACATAACTCACCAGGCTGTGCTTAACAACATGACTCTCCTGGCTGTGCTTAACAACATAACTAACCAGGCTGTGCTTAACAACATAACTCACCAGGCTGTGCTTAACAACATAACTCACCAGGCTGTGCTTAACAACAACTGACTCTCCTGGCTCTGTGGCTGTGCTAACAACATAACTCACCTGGCTGTGCTTAACAACATAACTCACCAGGCTGTGCTTAACAACATAACTCACCAGGCTGTGCTTAACAACATAACTCACCAGGCTGTGCTTAACAACATAACTCACCTGGCTGTGTTTAACAACATGACTCTCCTGGCTCTGCTTAACAACATAACTAACCAGGCTGTGCTTAACAACATAACTCACCAGGCTGTGCTTAACAACATAACTCACCAGGCTGTGCTTAACAACATAACTCACCTGGCTGTGCTTAACAACATGACTCTCCTGGCTGTGCTTAACAACATAACTCACCTGGCTGTGCTTAACAACATAACTCACCAGGCTGTGCTTAACAACATAACTCACCAGGCTGTGCTTAACAACATAACTCACCTGGCTGTGCTTAACAACAAGACTCTCCTGGCTGTGCTTAACAACATAACTCACCTGGCTGTGCTTAACAACATAACTCACCAGGCTGTGCTTAACAACATAACTCACCTGGCTGTGCTTAACAACATAACTCACCTGGCTGTGCTTAACAACATGACTCACCTGGCTGTGCTTAACAACATAACCCACCAGGCTGTGCTTAACAACATAACTCACCTGGCTGTGCTTAACAACATAACCCACCAGGCTGTGCTTAACAACATAACTCTCCTGGCTGTGCTTAACAACATAACCCACCAGGCTGTGCTTAAAAACATGACTCTCCTGGCTGTGCTTAACAACATAACCCACCAGGCTGTGCTTAACAACATAACCCACCAGGCTGTGCTTAACAACATAACCCACCAGGCTGTGCTTAACAACATAACCCACCAGGCTGTGCTTAACAACATGACTCTCCTGGCTGTGCTTAACAACATAACCCACCTGACTGTGCTTAACAACATAACTCACCTGGCTGTGCTTAACAACATAACCCACCAGGCTGTGCTTAACAACATAACCCACCAGGCTGTGCTTAACAACATAACCCACCAGGCTGTGCTTAACAACATA
Organism: Oncorhynchus gorbuscha; assembly: GCF_021184085.1. Lineage (NCBI taxonomy): Eukaryota > Metazoa > Chordata > Actinopteri > Salmoniformes > Salmonidae > Oncorhynchus > Oncorhynchus gorbuscha. The sequence goes on along the minus strand of NC_060189.1, from coordinate 51,127,379 downwards.
ACCCACCAGGCTGTGCTTAACAAACTCATGACTCTCAACATGGCTGTGCTTAACAACATAACCCACCAGGCTGTGCTTAACAACATAACCCACCAGGCTGTGCTTAACAACATAACCCACCAGGCTGTGCTGACTCTCCTGGCTGTGCTTAACAACATAACCCACCAGGCTGTGCTTAACAACATAACCCACCAGGCTGTGCTTAACAACATAACCCACCAGGCTGTGCTTAACAACATAACCCACCAGGCTGTGCTTAACAACATGACTCTCCTGGCTGTGCTTAACAACATAACCCACCTGACTGTGCTTAACAACATAACCCACCAGGCTGTGCTTAACAACATAACCCACCAGGCTGTGCTTAACAACATAACCCACCAGGCTGTGCTTAACAACATAACCCACCAGGCTGTGCTTAACAACATAACCCACCAGGCTGTGCTTAACAAAATAACCCACCAGGCTGTGCTTAACAACATAACCCACCAGGCTGTGCTTAACAACATAACCCACCAGGCTGTGCTTAACAACATAACTCACCAGGCTGTGCTTAACAACATAACTCACCAGGCTGTGCTTAACAACATAACCCACCAGGCTGTGCTTAACAACATAACCCACCAGGCTGTGCTTAACAACATAACCCACCAGGCTGTGCTTAACAACATAACCCACCAGGCTGTGCTTAACAACATAACCCACCAGGCTGTGCTTAACAACATAACTCACCAGGCAGGTGTTGTCCTCTCATCGGGGGGTGATGACCCAGAAATAATATACCCTCTGATGACTTCCTTCTCTCTTCTTTTTTTCTCTTCACTCGATTCTCTCTCTCTCTTTCTCTCTTTCTCTCTCTCTCTCTCTCTCTCTCTCTCTCTCTCTCTCTCTCTCTCTCTCTCTCTCTCTCTCTCTCTCTCTCTCTCTCTCTCTCCTCTCTCTCTCTCTCTCTCCGTGCTCACTCTGAGTTTCTCTTTATTCCAATGTCATGTTAGTTCGTTTCTCTTTCGTGTTCTGTTATCGTATGTTCAGGGCTCCAGCTCCTCTTTGCTGTTCCAAAGTTTATGTTAAAGCGAAGTCTTCTTTAGTTAGTTGGTATCTGGTGGTTGTCACTGCAGAGAAGCATATTCCAAGTCCAATGCAGAGAGATTTTAGAGATCATGAAAACAGTTTAAAAAAAATCAATTCTTGTTCTTCCCCTTTTCTTGGCAGTTGAGAATTCTTTCCCTCTATTTTTTTGTGGATCTCTTTGATCTTTAGGTCTTTTTCAATGTGATTTTCCTCCCTCGCTGCCTCTCTCTCTCTGTCTGTGTGCCAGATTCACACAATACGCAATTATTCATTTGAAACGGTGAATAATCCCTCTCTCCCTCTACCGCATCCCTCCCCCTCCCTTCTCCTCTTTCTTCTTCTCCCCTCTTTCTTACGTCCTCCCCCCTTTCTCTGCCAGATTCATTCGCCCTAAAGTTTTTAGCTAAGCACCCCCTTCCCCCACTCTTTATCTCTCCATCCTCCCCCACTCTTTATCTCTCCATCCTTCCCCCACTCTTTATCTATCCATCCTTCCCCCACTCTTTATCTCTCCATCCTCCCCCCACTCTTTATCTCTCCATCCTTCCCCCACTCTTTATCTCTCCATCCTTCCCCCACTCTTTCCTTCCCCCATCTTTATCTCCATCCTTCCCCCACTCTTTATCTCTCCATCCTTCCCCCACTCTTTATCTCTTCCTTCCCCCATCTTTATCTCCATCCTTCCCCCACTCTTTATCTCTCATCCATCACCCACTCTTTATCTCTCCATCCTTCCCCCACTCTTTCTCTCCATCCTTCCCCCACTCTTTATCTCTCCATCCTTCCCCCACTCTTTATCTCTCCATCCTTCCCCCACTCTTTATCTCTCCATCCTTCCCCCACTCTTTATCTCTCCATCCTTCCCCCACTCTTTATCTCTCCATCCTTCCCCCACTCTTTATCTCTCCATCCATCCCCCACTCTTTATCTCTCCATCCTTCCCCCACTCTTTATCTCTCCATCCTTCCCCCACTCTTTATCTCTACATCCATCCCCCATCCTTCCCCCACTTTATCTCTCCATCCTTCCCCCACTCTTTATCTCTCCATCCTTCCCCCACTCTTTATCTCTTTATCTCTCCATCCTTCCCCCTCTTTCTTTATCTCTCCATCCTTCCCCCACTCTCTATCCTTCCCCCATCCATCCCCCCCACTCTTTATCTCTCCATCCTTCCCCCACTCTTCATCTCTCCATCCATCACCCACTCTTTATCTCTCCATCCTTCCCCCACTCTTTATCTCTCCATCCTTCCCCCACTCTTTATCTCTCCATCCTTCCCCCACTCTTTATCTCTCCATCCTTCCCCCACTCTTATCTCTCCATCCATCCCCCACTCTTTATCTCTCCATCCATCCCCCACTCTTTATCTCTCCATCCTTCCCCCACTCTTTATCTCTCCTTCCCCCATCTCTCCATCCTTCCCCCACTCTTTATCTCTCCATCCATCCCCCACTCTTTATCTCTCCATCCTTCTCCCACTCTTTATCTCTCCATCCATCCCCCGCTCTCTCTTCTCCTCTCGGGAGTGATTTCAACTCTGTTCAGAGTCAGAGTGTCTATGTATCTGCTGCATTAAGCCGCTCATGTTTAATAGTAGAATCATTTTGAGGCTTAGTTCTAAATCAGAGGTTCAGAGGTTCAAACCACTCTCCTCTACCCAGTCAGTCTCTTAAAGTAAATACATCTCTTTCAACTTTTCTTTTTTTTCAGCTAGTGGCCAGATTGATTCATATATTTTTATGTTTCTCTCTCTCTCTCTCTCTCTCTCTCTCTCTCTCTCTCTCTCTCTCTCTCTCTGCAGACCCTGTGATGTGGTTTGCTCCTGTCTCAGCCTCTCAGTAGTTTATGTGTCTCAGTTTGTTTATCTGGAGTACTTCTCCTGTCCTCTCTGTCCTGTGTAAATCTAAGTGTGCTTCTCTAATTCTCTCCTTCTCTCTTTCTTTCTCTCTCTCGGAGGACCTGAGCCCTAGAACCATGCCCCAGGACTACCTGACATGATGACTCCTTGCTGTCCCCAGGGTGCTAGTTTCAACTGGATGCAGACTCTGTGATGACATGGTTTGCTAGTCAGAACACAAATATGCCTCTTTCTCTCCCTCTATCTATCCTTCTGTCATCAACACATCCAACCTATCCCATGTTAACCCTCTGTATTTTCCTCTCACTATCCTATATGAACTCTCTCCATCTCTGTTGAGCTCTCTCTCCCTCCATCTCTCCGTCTATCCTTTCATAATCACGGTTTGATTAAATGACAGATCTGTAAGTGAACCCGTGAAACCTTTCCCCCCCACCTCTTCTCCTCTCCTCCTTGCTTTCCCCCAATCCCTATCTCCCCCACCACTCTCTTTCTCTCTGCCCCTGCCACTCTTTCCCCCGCCATTCTCTCCCCACCCATTCTCTCTCCATCTCTGTTGAGCTCCCCACCATCTCTCCGTCCCCCACCATTCTCTCGCCTCCCCCACCTCTTTCCCCTGTCACTATCTCCCCCACCACTCTCTCTCTCTCCCCTGCCATTCTCTCCCCACCCATTCTCTCGCTCTCTCTCCCCCGCCATTCTCTCCCCTACCATTCTCTCACTCTCTCTCCCCACCCATTCTCTCTCTCTCTCCCCTGCCATTCTCTCTCTCTCTCTCTCTCCCCTGCCACTCTCTCTCTAACTGTGGTATTACCATCATTTCCCACCACCGTATAAACATCCACTGCTCCATGTTTTCATGTTACTCCTCTGATTCCCCCATAACAGTTCAAATGGTGTCTGATGGTGTCCCACCGTGATATATCACAACTGTGACATCATCATCTGACGGCAGCCATTACAGAACACAGGTAGTGTGTTGAGAGGAGGATGGATCAAAACTAAAGGGGGAGAGAGAGGAGGAGAACAAGATAGAGAAATGTGGAGAGATTGAGAGGACTCGGAGAGAGTTGCAATATTAATTTAATTCTGGATAGTTTTGATCCCTCTCTCCCCGCATTTCTGTGCAGTGATACACCTGTAACAGGCCAACAGAAGGGGCTTAGGGATGATGCCTGCACCCCAAATTGCACCCTATTCCCTACACAGTGCACTAAGTAGAGCACTATATAGGGAATAGGGTGACCTTTGAGACGTGACCCACGTCCCCGACACGGACGGATTAGCGTAAAACCTTTCTCTCCCCTCTCATCTCCTCTCTCTCTCCTCTCTCATCTCCTCTCTCTCTCCCCATCCCCTCTCTCATCTCCTCTCTCTCTCCTCTCTCTTCTCCTCTCTCTCCTCTCATCTCCTCTCTCTCTGCCCTCTCTCTCCTCTCTCTATCTCCTCTCTCCCCTCTCTCTCCTCTCTCATCTCCTCTCGCTCTCCCCTCCTCTCTCTCTCCTCTCTCTCCTCTCTCATCTCTCTCTCCTCTCTCCTCTCTCTCTCCTCTCTCTCTCCTCTCTTTCTCCTCTCATCTCCTCTCTCTCTCCTCTCTCATCTCCACTCTCTCTCTTCTCTCTCCCATCTTTTATCACCCTCTCACTCCACATCTCTCCCTCTTTCTGAGATAATCTCTGTGTGTAATCTGTTGTCATCTGTCATTGTTCCTCTGATGGGACAGATTTAATCGTCTAGTCTAGCGTGACCTGACAGAGAGGAAGACACAGAACTACACCCACACACTCTCGCTCACAGACACACATATTATGTCACACACTGCCCTGCATGTACACACACACACACACACACACACACACACACACACACACACACACACACACACACACACACACACACACACACACACACACACACACACACACACACACACACACACACACACACACCATGACCCCACTCTCCAAGGGAGTGTCAGGGGGAGTGGGATATGGAGAAAAAAAATCAATTTCACCACAACCTCTATATGTTGCACACAAATGAGAAAAATGGAGACACGACAGCCAAATGAATAGGCAGGACGATGGAGAGGAAGAGGGGGATTAATGAAGAAAGGGATGAAGGACAGAGGAACAAGAACACAAACGGGCGATGGAGGTTATTTGAGGAGGAGCAGAGCGACAGAGGTGGAAAAAGGTGAACGTCAATTTAGAACGAGGGAACAACAGTGTGACAGAAATAACAGCAACAGGATGTTGGTGTCAACGGCACAGGAAGCCACACCGTTGCAGAAATCAGAGGTTGGTGCGCGCGAGACCCCTCACTCGTCACCTCCACATCTTTCTGTATCCCCCTTTCTTTCTCACAACAAGCTTTTCTCTCCCTCTTGCTTTCATCCTGCTTTTCATTGCCTTCTTGAGCATCCGGTTCACTTCTAAGTACGAGGCCCAAACATTTTATTCAACAACAAACGTTACGTTTATTCAATAAAAGAAGTGAATGACTGAATTACGTACAGAAACACCCCCAAAAAAACAGATATTATGTGCTTAAAAAAATATTACAATTAGCATAAAAATATAAAAAATATAATAAAATATGAAAAATCCATGTACAGTGTATTGTCATTGTGGATGAAGGATATGATGATGATGATCACAAGTTATAAGAGTCGTAATCACTGTTTCTGTTAGACGAAGGCTCTCGGCTGGTGTTCACCGTCAGCCTCTCCAATCCTGGGAGAACGAGAGGGAACGTAACGCTTTAGGGTCTAATACTAAAATTGAGATACCTTTGCATGCGTCATTCAAAGTTTGTGTAAGTCACACAATTCTCAGGTTAGGCTTCCGCCTGTGTAAATAGAAGAGTGGAGTGAGGAAGAGTGTGTGTGTGTGTGTGTGTGTGTGTGTGTGTGTGTGTGTGTGTGTGTGTGTGTGTGTGTGTGTGTGTGTGTGTGTGTGTGTGTGTGTGTGTGTGTGTGTGTGTGTGTGTGTGTGTGTGTGTGTGTGTGTGTCACCAGGGTAGGAGTGTCTCTTGTCTGTGTTGTCGTTAAGTTGGAGTCCAGCCTTCCCTCTATGGTAGGAGACTGTGAGACAGACAGACAGACAGACAGACAGACAGACAGACAGACAGACAGACAGACAGACAGACAGACAGACGGACGGACGGACGGAGACGGTGAGGACGGAGACAGACAGACAGACGGACGGACGGACGGACGGACGGACGGACGGACGGACGGACGGACGGACGGACGGACGGACGGACGGACGGACGGAGGAGGGGGAAGAGGTGGTTATGGATTACATCGCTTGCCAAGATGCTGTATTATTTGAGAGAGAACAATCGAAGTCTGTGTGTGCGTGTAACGTGAACTCATCAACTCAACACATTATTCAACGATTCCACGTCTCTCCTACTTAGGCCTGCAACTTGGCCTGGTGGGTGTGCGTGTGTCTAGGAGTCATTGACTCACCACTTTGGCTCTGCGTAGGTCCGATCCACCGACTCTGCCTCTTGTCTGACACTGAATCACAGACATAAAACATGTTGATTAGAGGTCATGTTATAATGTTATATTGTCAACACACATGACCAACACACACCAAGTACCCGACCAACACACACCACATTACCAACACACACCAAGATAACATGCCTCAATGACAAAAGAAACACTTGATCCATAACTGACAAAATACGAATCAAATAAATGCCACACCGATCCTGGTATCAACATCCTTTTCTTTTCTGCCATGAACTTATGACACATTATTTGATCAACTGCTATTGGATCGGTCCAAGTACTGTGGACTTGTTTCTTTAAGAACTTTATTGCAGTAATTGAAGTGCTTTGTTGTCATCCTAAATGTACGCTCATGTGTTCAGTGTTTAGATCTGGGCCCGTTAACGCACTGCATCTCAGAGTAGAAGTGCTGATCTAGGATCAGCATTGGCCTTTTGGATCGTAATGAATACGACGAGTACATGAACGGATCCTAGATCAGCGCTCCTACGCCGCCAAGCTTTGTGGATGCAGGCCCAGGTGTCTGGTACTCACGTCTCCTACGGAGGGCCTTGAGGGAGGGCTGCCCGAAACGCACCATCAGCACCACCAGCACCAGAACACACAGCAGACCAGTCACCACCTTATAGCCCACTAACTGATCTGAGACAACTGGAGTGGAGAGGAGATGAGATTCATATTTAACCGTGACTTTACTGGGCTGGCCCCAGATCTGTTCGTACAGTCTTACCAACTCCTGTGGTCATTTGGCAAGACAACCTAAATAGATACGGGACCAGGCTATTGTTTTACAGCACCGTATAAAACACTGACAAAAATATGTAAAAAGTGTACTTACAAAGATATTCATGTACTTGTACGCACGTGTGGTATTTCAACCCATTGTCAAGACTCTACTACACAGAGAGAGAGAGAGAGAGAGAGAGAGAGAGAGAGAGAGAGAGAGAGAGAGAGAGAGAGAGAGAGAGAGAGAGAGAGAGAGAGAGAGATTATTCATAGAGAAATATACGCAGAAAGGACACACAAACATACAGGACTCACCTTCACATTGGATCCCCAGTGTTGTACAGGGGTTGTTGGCAACACTTCCATTCGTACTGATCTGGTAACCCAAAGCTTTAGGATTGATCTTAGTCCACTTTGGGGAGCCCCCGCAGCCCTTCCTCTTACACAGCCCTGCACGATGAAGGCTACGATGGGTGAGAATGTTAAAGCAGACTGGCAAGGAATGGGACGAGAGGAGAGACAGGTGTACGTCCCCCTTACAGGACTTTTCTTCCCATTTGACCTTGATAACACCCAGCGCAGGTGGCGGAGACTCGGGCTGGGTCGGAGAGGAACAGGAAGTGGAGACTTTACACACACAGGAAGTGGTGGGAGCAGGGGGAATGAAGGTAGCAGGAGTGGAGTTGGATGGTGTGAGAGGTTGGGAGGTGGATACCTTGATTTCATTGGTTACTACACAGAGAGAGAGAGAGAGAGAGAGAGAGAGAGAGAGAGAGAGAGAGAGAGAGAGAGAGAGAGAGAGAGAGAGAGAGAGAGAGAGAGAGAGAGAGAGAGAGAGAGAGAGAGAGAGAGAGAGAGAGAGAGAGAGAGAGAGAGAGATTATTCATACCACGGAAACAACAGCAAAGAAAGGAAATTGGTATCTTGGAATCCATATCTACAAAAAATATTTTTATTAGATTTTTAAAAAATCAATATTACATGTCATGCGGTAGTTTCTAATCACAGAGGCAGTTTTTCAAAAGTCTAACGGGGAATGTTTGTCCACCTGCAGCGGGGACTAAAATTGGCCTGGATTAGCCTAACCCTCTCTAATCTATCAATTAATACAACAAATTAAGGAAACGGAAATGCTCACCCTCTACTGAGAGATGAGGTCATAAGGGTAATTATCAGACCAATGGATGATATTTACTACTATTACTACTACTACTACTACTACTACTACTACTACTACTACTACTACTCCTTCTACTACTACTACTACTTCTACTGTTAGTACTATTTCTACTTCTACTACTACTACTTCTACTTCTTCTCCTACTACTACTACTACTACTACTACTCCTTCTACTACTACTACTACTTCTACTGTTAGTACTATTTCTACTTCTACTACTACTACTTCTACTTCTTCTCCTACTACTAATAATAATACTACTACTACTACTACTACTACTACTACTACTACTACTACTACTACTGTTAGTACTATTTCTACTTCTACTACTACTACTTCTACTTCTTCTCCTACTACTACTACTACTACTTCTACTGTTAGTACTATTTCTACTTCTACTACTACTACTTCTACTTCTTCTCCTACTACTACTACTACTACTTCTACTGTTAGTACTATTTCTACTTCTACTTCTACTACTACTACTTCTACTTCTTCTACTACTACTACTACTACTAATAATAATAATACTACTACTACTACTACTACTACTACTACTACTACTACTACTAATACTACTACTACTACTACTACTAATACTAATACTACTACTACTACTACTAATAATAATAATAATAATAATACTACTACTACTACTACTATTACTACTACTACTAATAATAATAATAATAATACTACTAATAATAATAATACTACTACTACTACTACTACTACTAATAATAATAATACTACTACTACTACTACTACTACTGTTAGTACTATTTCTACTTCTACTTCTTCTCCTACTACTACTACTACTACTACTCCTTCTACTACTACTTCTACTGTTAGTACTATTTCTACTTCTACTACTACTACTTCTACTTCTTCTCCTACTACTACTATTAATAATACTACTACTACTACTTCTACTACTACTACTACTACTACTACTACTACTACTACTACTACTACTAATAATAATACTAATACTACTACTACTACTACTACTACTACTACTACTATTACTACTACTACTACTACTACTAATAATAATAATAATACTACTACTACTACTCCTACTACTACTACTACTACTACTACTACTACTAAATATAATGAATGAGTTATACTACCCGTTGGAGGGGAGACGTCAGCGTAATAATAATACTACTACTACTACTACTACTACTACTACTACTACTACTACTACTACTACTACTACTACTACTACTACTACTACTAATAATAATAATAATAATAATACTACTACTACTACAACAAACAGCATCCTATAGTGTACTTACCTTTAAGCAGGGCCCATATGGATGAGGGATGGGCATAAATGACAAAATACAATGACAAAATACCATAAAGATCAATGTATCAAAATAAACGACCAAATATTTGTATTTGGAAATGTATTGTATTAAAAAACATGTACTTTTACATTTTAAAATACAGAAATGCACTTGCAGGTACCCGGCCCCGAACAACGGTCAACATTCTCAGCAACAGTAACAGGAATGTTTTGCGTGCCGTGACTGTGATCCTGTTGCCTAGTCACTCGACCTACATGTGCATAGCTACAGTACATTCCGGAAAGTATTCAGACACTTTTGACTTTTCCCACGTTGCTACGTTACGGCCTTAATCTGAAATGGATTAAATAAATACAAAATCCTCCTCAATCTATCACACAATTCTCAATAATGACAAAAAATGAAAACAGGTGTTTAGAAATGTTTGCAAATGTAGGGACTGGGAGACTAGTCAAGATCTAGGGAAAGATGAACAGGGCAAAGAACAGAGAGATCCTTGGTGATAACCTGCTCCAGAGTGCTCAGTACCTCAGACTGGGGCGAAGGTTCACCTTTACAACAGGACAACGACCCTAAGCACACGGCCAAGACAATGTAGAAGTGGCTTCGGGACAAGTCTCTGAATGTCCTTGAGTGGCCTAGCCAGAGCCCGGACCTGAACCCGAGAGACCTGAAAATAGCTGTGCATCGACGCTCCCCATCCAACCTGAAAGAGCTTGAGAGGTTCTGCAGAGAAGAATGGGAGAAACTCCCCAAATACAGGTACTCCAAGCTTGTAGCGTCATACCCAAGAAGACTCAAGGCTGTAATCGCTGCAAAAGGTGCTTCAACAAAGTACTGAGTAAAACGGTCTGAATACTAATGTAAATGTGATATTTGTGTGTAGATTGATGAGGGGGAAAATCTATTTCATCCTTTTTAGAATAAGGATATAACGTAACAACATTTGGAGGGAGTCAAAAGGTCTGTATACTTTCCGAATGCACTGTGTCTCAACTGCCTCGTACCCCTGCACATCGACTCGGGAACTGTTGTCCCCTGTATATAGCCATGTTATTTTGACTCATTACTGTTAGTTGTTTTTCCCTGAGTATTTATTCCTCGTGTCACTCTTTATATGTGTTATTCATCTTTGTTCTATTATCTTTAACTCTGCATTGTTGGAAAAGGACCCGTGAGTCAGCATTTCACTGTTCGCCTTCAGCCTTTTGTTCACAAAGCATGTGACAAATGCACATTTATTTTCTTTGATATGTTGTTGTTTATCTACTTTAGTCGAATGCACTGAGTCGAAGTCACGCTCTATAAGAGTGTCTGCTAAATGACCAAAATGTAAATAAATATGTGAAAATGAACATACCAAAATGATCTGCAAAAGCACACGGGTTATTGTTATTGGCCTTGTTTCGGGTTGGACTTCATTAGAATAATACTCAGCATCCTTTGCAATTGTACAATTTCACATTTACATTGATGTTTTAATTGATTTAGCAGATGCTTTTAGCAAACCATAGTGCCATCAAAATGCTGATACCAATGCAGGGAGAAAGGGGGACGCAAAATTGTGAACCGCTATAAAAGAAATTGTGTAGAAAAGTATTGAATGAAAATAAAAATGACAGCTCTTGAAAGTATCTTGTTACAAAATACATTGGAGTTTAGCCCAGTGTAATACATGTTTTAAAATACTCAAAAGTAATTGAAATACATATATCAAATACATGTAACAGAAATACTGCCCATCTCTGATAGGGAATAGGGACGCAGCCAAATGACTACAATTCTGCTGCTTCGAGTTCAACCGTCAATGTCAGTGTTGTGTATCAGAACACGAGAAAATTGTGTATCATAATGGACTCACGGAAACCACGAGACTGTATTTCAATAAAGACTTACCAACATTCAGGGCCAGGACTGTAAGTACAAGCCTTCTATTCATTCTGGAGATGACCAGCTTGAGAAAAACAGGGGAGAGAAGAAGAGAAGAGAGACAATGCGCTTCAAACAAAAAAAACGACAGACAGACAGACTGAAGAGAGAGGAAACGGTGCAGAAGTCTAAACTCCTCGCTCTCCTTTCTCCCACCCTCTGTTTCTCTATCCATAAAGCCTTCTCTTCATCTTTGGCGTTTGCTGCTTTTCTTCTGAGAGGTTTTCTGCAAACTTCCTCACTTCAAAGACAGGCACAAAAAAAGGAAGAGAGAAGAAGAAAAGAAAGAAGTGAAAAGGAGAAGAGTGGAGGATAAGTGCGAGAGGCAGAAAGAAAAATGAGAATTGTTCACCTTTAGACATTTTTGTTGAGTCAGTCATGACCCTGATTTTCATACGCCTTCCAACAGTGAAGTGTGTTTGTGCGCCTGTGTTTGTATGTGTGTGTGTGTGTGTTCTCCAATAGGTCAATGTACACACCAATGCCGGGTACACCAGTTGTTTGCAGCAAAATCCCTATTATGAGTTTGATTCCTGCATAGGCCACATCTACAGGTAACTGCCCAAATGAAGGAAACACCAACACAAAGGGTCAATAGGGCGCTGGGCCTCCACGAGCCGTCAGAATAGTTTCAACGCTCCCTGGCATAGATTCTGTCTGGAACTGGAGGGACGTGACACCATCCTTCCACGAGAAATTCCATCATTTGTTGATGGTGGTGGAAAACGCTGTCTCAGGCACCGCTCAAGAATCTCCCATAAGTGTTCAATTGGGTTGAGATTTCACACACGCTTTAAACACCCTACACTAAGCATCTTTGAGACCCCTCTTTCAAAGTCACTGAGATCTATTCTTCTAGCCATGGTAGCCAATATATTTGGGCAACAGGGCATTTTATTAAATGATGCTAAGCATGATGGGATGCTAACTGCTTAATATACTCAGGAAGTGTATTGTGTGGAAGCACCTGCGTTCAATATACTTTGTATCCCTCATTTACTCAAGTGTTTCTTTTACTTTGGCAGTTACCTGTTCACGATGTATTTAATTATCATTTATATTGTTGGGGAATTTAGAGAATTTAAAGGTGATATTATAAATCCGTTGTTAGTTTGTGGATAGTGTTGTGTACAACCTTCCCTTTAACTGTAGCGTAATACATTAGCTGTGGATTAAAGTGTCTGCTAAATGACCATATTATATTATTTTATATCCTATTTAATAACCATATTATTATTATGTTCTTTGTTATCCTACAGTGCTTTCAGGAAATATGTATACCCCTTGACTTGTTCTACATTTTGTTGTGTTACAGCAGAAATTCAAAATGGACAATTAATTTTTATTTCAGCCATCTACACACAATACCCGATAAGGACCAAGTGAAAACGTGTGTTTAGAAATTGTTTCTAATTTATAAAAAATTAAATACAGAAATATCTCATTTACATAAGTATCCACACCCCTGAATCAATACTTTGTTAAAAGCACCTTTGGCAGCAATTAGAGCTGAGAGTCTTTCAAAATTCTTCATGCTGTCAAATTGGTTGTTGATCATTGCTAGACAACCATTTTCAGGTCTTGCCATAGATTTTCAAGTAGATTTAAATCAAAGCTGTAACTCGGTCACTCAAGAACATTCACTGTCTTCTTGATAAGCAACTCCAGTGTAGATTTAGCCTTGTGTTTAAGGTTATTGTTCTGCTGAAAGGTGAATTCATCTCCCAGTGTCTGGTGGAAAGCAGACCAAACCAGGTTTTCCTCTAGGATTTCGCCTGTGCTTAGCTCCACTCCGTTCCTTTTTTTTTATCCTGAAAACCGCCTCAGTCAAATACAAGCATACTCATAACATGATACAGCCACAACTATGTTTGAAAATATGAAGAGTCGTACTCAGTAATGTGTTGTATTGGATTTTCCCCAAACATAACAATTTGTGTTCAGGACAAAAAGTTCATCGCTATTCCATTTTTTCCCCAGTATTACTTTAGTGCCTTGTTGCAAATGCATGTTTTGAAATATTAAGTTAGTATTGTGGAGCAACTGCAATGTTTATCCATCTTCAGTTTTCTCCTTTCACAGCCTGTAACTCTGTAACTGTTTTTAAGTCACTATTGGCCTCATGGTGAAAATCCGAGTGGTTTCCTTCATGTCAACAGCAACTGAGTTAGGAAGGAAGCCTGTATCTTTGAAGAGACTGAGTATATTGATGCACCATCCAAAGTGTATTTAATAACTTCACCATGTTCAACGGGATATTCAATGTCTGTTTTAAAAAAAAATGTTACCCATCTATCTATAGGTGCCCATCTTTGCGAGGCATTGGAAAACCTCCCTGGTCTTTGTGGTTGAATCTGTGTTTGAAAGTTACTGCTCGACTGAGGGACCTTACAGATAATTGAATGTCTGGGGCACAGAGATGAGGTAGTCCTTCAAATATCATGTCAAACACTATTATTGCACACACAATGAGTGAATGCAACGTATGGGACTTGTTCAGCACATTTTTACTCCTGAATTAATTTAGGTTTGTCATAACAAAGGGGTTCAATACTTATTGATTCAAGAAATTTCAGCTTTTCAATTTTTACTAATTTGTTTAAAAAAAATACACATATATATATATATTTTGACATTATGAGGTATTGTTTATAGGCCAGTGACTAAAAGTCAACATTTAATTAATTTAAAATTCAGGCTGTAACAGAACAAAATGTCGAAAAAGTCGTGTGGGTGTGAACGCTTTCTGAAGGCACTGTACTTAATGTTTTCTTTTCTTAATTCAACCATTACTCATGTTTTCTGTTCGTTCACACCCGTCCATTCCCTCCCTCTTTTGCTCTCGTTTTCTCTCATCTTCAGTCTCTGGTTTACCGAGCCGTAGATGTGTAGAAAGCCCCGTAAAAAAATTGCCCTCCTCTTCCTTTCTCTATGAGACACTTCTCTCCGTACTTTGACTCAATATTCAAAACCTAGGACCATCCCGCTTTCCCCTCCTCCTCCTAGTTGTTAAACAAAACAAAAAAAAATCTACATTTCTCACATTTTTTAAAATCGTTCTGTAACAGTATGAATTTGGATGATATTTGTCTATCAGTAAATGTACAATTGAGCCTACATACACCTACTGTACTGTATATTATAGACTACAGCTACAGAAATCGTTCCACAACAATTGATTGATGACAATAATCACTGAGTAGGAATATTTGATAGGTTAGGTGGGAGTTTTTCCTCCACTGAAGTCACCTAGTATTTCAGTGGCCTCCTTTCCCTGCAGAGGTCCGTCGCTCTCTCTCTCTCTCCCTCTCTCTCTCTTCTCCCTGGTTAGGTCTTCTCGGCCCACATCAGAAAAAGATCATCACAATCAGCGAGGGGGAACGAAGGCCTGATAGTAAACTCTGTTCGAGACAAAACGAGCAAGGCCCACGCCCTTTCAGAACAAATCAATTGAACTCTTATCAAGTTCTATCCGATTGAATTCATCTTGAAGCAATTGGGAGTAACAGGCAAAACTAACTTTCACCCCACGTCAGGCAGTTATCGTGGTATTTGTATTTTCTCCCAACACCAGAGAAAAGATAAGTAGATAAAACTTTTTTTTTTATCATTCAAATTTCGAGTCAGAACACAGCCCTCTTAGATCAAGTTCAGTATTTAATTAATATTCACACAAAAAAATAAGAAACTTAAAACAAGCTCCAAGCTTGTATTTTTATGTCCCCCTTATTTATGCTGCATATCTCCTGTTGGGCTTCTAAAACCCAATTTCGGACTCATCTTTTCTTCCTTAAATATGGAGTTAGGCTTGTCTCCCAAACGGAACACCATTCTCTGCCCACAGGGGCTCTGGTCAAAAGTAGTGAATTTTTGTAAGGGGTAGGGTGCTATTTGGGCCAGTTGTAGTGAGACAATCCCATTAAGACATTGCCCCCTGGTCGTAGACGTCACCAGTCAGTCCAACCAGTTAACCTGATGAAGAAGCCCTACATAACTAAAACAGAAGCTTCATAACACCTTCATAGGGGCATGATGACAACCAATGTAGTAATGCTCTGTTGAAGACCACCGATTAAGGTTGTGGAGCTCACGACTTTAACACGAGTCTATGAATGCTGTATGAGTCGTAGTGAAGGCGGTATGAATCTCTGTAGAACCCCCCCTCGGGTAACAGCTCTCTCCTCTTGTGCTTTCTGAGCCAAAGCAGGCAGACGGGTCCCAAATGGCACCCACTTCCCTATGTAGTGCACTACTTTTGACCAGAGCCCTGAGGGAATAGGGTTCCATTTGGGGAGCAATCTATCAATCCCTTGTTTTAATGTCATGTCACATGTTATTGATCACAGCTCTTTAATCATTTGTACAAATGACATTATATTATTCTCATTGAAAGTGAACTTACAGAAATAAACTATTTCCTCATTGTATTCATTGTCAAGCATCAGTTCATGTCGACTGGCAGATTATGGAGAGGGGGTGAAATAGAGAGTGAGGTGAGAAAGACAAGAGGCGAGTTTAACGCCAAGGGAGCCTCGTGGGGGAAGAGACGAAAAAAAACAGAGTGTGAAGTAAGAAAACGGAGAGATCAGAGAGAAGAGAAACAGGCATGATTCGACAGAGAATACAGATATGATTCTGTAAACAATGACGTCATTGTCAATAGGCATCAAAACACCTAAACCAACCAACCAAAACATCCTGTCAAGAAAAGAAAAAAAGACTTGGAAGCTAAACTTGTAAGACATGCAGATGTAGGATCTTAACTTGATCACACTGTTGTTGCAGGAAATTTCCTGCACAGCAGAAAATTCAAACTTATAGTGTATTCAAGGTGGAAAACTGTCTTAAGTTATTCATTTCAGACTTCATTTGCCTTGACAATTTATCGAACCCTACAAAAACATCCATTATAATCCACACGTCATTTTGCTGCAGGATTATTTTCCTGCTGTGAGAAACGGATCAAACTAAGATCCTACACCTGTAAAGATGTCCAGATTTGGCATAGAAACAAACATCATACATGCAGAGCCAGGTGAACAAGAAAGAAGATAGGGTTATTGAAGTCTCCAAAATGACCACTGATCAGGGCCCGCATTCATAAAGCCGCTCAGAGTAAGAGTACTGATATAGGATCAGTTTAGCCTTTTAGATCATAATGAATACGACTGCATGGACAGGTCCTAGAGTTGCTATGATTTCATGGGATTTTCCTTCTTTAGTATTGTCTTATGTACTTCCTAACCAGAACGAAGAGCGACAAAGACAGTTTACATTTACATTTACAGGGACAACAGAATCCCTGAACAGAACTGCACCTGTAAAACGTTTTGGCTCGGGTGGGTATTAAGTTAACATCATCATGTACGAACGAATATGATCAACACATGTCATCTGACATCGGTGTAGAATGATATGGGTGTTAGAACAAGTCAAATGTACTCCAATGCGTATACCGTACAGTGCCACAAGGGACTTGTGCTACGGGGTGAAACCAGCGATAAGGAATACATGTCTAGATCTATTTTATGTAGAACATGACTCTCTGACATGTAGAATAAGGAGTCACGTCAGCTCCATTTCTATCTGAAACGTACGTGGCCAAAGTATCGTTGATTGGCTCAGTATTCCACAAAGGGAGGGAGAAGAGTGAAAGGGCCGGCAGCCAATAGGAGGAGAGAGAGGGGAGAGTGAAGGGGCCCGACAGCCAATGGGAGAGTGTTTCTAACAACACATTGGAACACAAGGGGAGGTCCTGAGACAGTTATGCACTTGAGAATGACAGGAGGGGAGGAGAAGAGAGAGAAAGAAAGAGAGAGAGCGAGAGAAAATAAAGAAAGAAAGAGAAAGAGACAGAAAGAGAGAGAGAGAGAAAAAGAAAGAGAGAAAGAGAAAGAGAGAGAAAGAGAGAGAGAGAAAGAAAGAGAGAAAGAGAGAGAGAGAAAGAAAGAGAGAAAGAAAGAGAGAGAGAAAGAGAGAGATCGAGAGAGCAAAATGAGGGAGAGACTGGAGAATGTGTGGTGGGAGAGGAGTGACGAGGTGAGAGCAGAGGGAGGTTCAGGAGTAGGGCTGTGGCACTCCAAACCCGGGCCTGTACAATGGCCTGCCTGTGGGGGACTGAGAGTTGGGCAGAGCAGGGCCCGTGGGGTAGCTATACCCCTCAATCCCACCGTAAGGGTACGCAGAAGGGTAGGGGGCACTGTACTGCCCGAACGCAGACCCTGAGCCGGGGACGCCAGGGAACGTGGGCTGGGTGGGGTACGGGCAGGCATTGGCCGGAGGCCCGAAAGCGGGACGGGCTGAGTAGCTCGCCGCTGAGGTGAAAGGTGAGCCGGGGCTGGGATAGGGAGGAAATTGACCTGGGGGAATGGACGGGCCTGGTCCTGCGGAAGTGGCTGTCGGGTTAGGAGGGGAGACAGGGTAAGGGGCGTAAGGTAGGGCGGAGCCAGGGCCATTTTGGGAAGAGGGGTTTTGGAAGCTAGAGTGATTGTTGGGATTGGAATTCTGCTGCGGTTGTTGTTGCTGAGGAGCTTGATGATGATGATGATGATGATTCCATGGCGATGACTGTGTTGTCGCTGGGTCCTGATTGGCGCTTGTTTGTGATGTCATGGAGCCGGCGTCAACGGCGGCGGTCTCCTTCTTCTGGCGCAGGATCTCCTGCAGTTTCTCTATCCGCACTCGTCTTTTGTGAGCGAGGGAGCGGAGGGAGAGGAAGCGGTCAAGGAACGAGTCCAGAGACAGCTGGCCATCCAGAAACTCATCTGCCAGACTCTGATGGAGAGAGAGAGAGAGAGAGAGAGAGAGAGAGAGAGAGAGAGAGAGAGAGAGAGAGAGAGAGAGAGACAGAGAGAGATGGAGAGAAAAAGAGCGAGGGATCGGGGTAAATATGGACACACTATTGACAATGTCTGAGAACATGTTATTTAGTATTGTAATTATGTCTTATTCCAACTGCTGGTTCTCTGTACGGCGTTCAATAGAGTAAGAGATGAGTAGATCATTTTGTTGCCATTGGTCCTGTGTTTAAGGATACATAGGCATTTCCCAATCTCGCCAACAGTATAATCTGACGGTTTCATTTTCCGACTGAGTCGTCTGTCACTGTGGCCTCTCACCTCTGACTCAGTCTCTGTGCTGGCGCCCTCTGTCTGGAGTCTGGAGAACAACCCCTCTGGTGATACCTGCCCCATGATGCCATCTGGGGGGGAGAGAGAGAGTGTAAGAGACCAGTATAGAGGGAGGGAGTGAGTGTAAGAGACCAGTATAGAGGGAGGGAGTGAGTGTAAGAGACCAATATAGAGGGAGGGAGGGAGGGAGGGAGGGAGGGAGGGGGAGGGAGGGATGGAGGGAGGGAGGGAGGGAGGGAGGGAGGGAGGGAGGGAGGGAGGGAGGGATGGAGGGAGGGAGGGAGGGAGGGAGGGAGGGAGGGAGGGAGTGTAAGAGACCAGTATAGAGGGAGGGAGGGAGTGTAAGAGACCAGTATAGAGGGTGGGAGGGAGTGTAAGAGACCAGTATAGAGGGTGGGAGGGAGTGTAAGAGACCAGTATAGAGGGAGGGAGGGAGTGTAAGAGACCAGTATAGAGGGAGGGAGGGAGTGTAAGAGACCAGTATAGAGGGAGGGAGGGAGTGTAAGAGACCAGTATAGAGGGAGGGAGGGAGTGTAAGAGACCAGTATAGAGGGAGGGAGTGTAAGAGACCAATATAGAGGGAGGGAGTGTAAGAGACCAATATAGAGGGAGTATAAGAGAGAAAGAGGGTGAAAGAAAGAGAAAGGGGCATAAACACCTCCCACACTTCAATGTCACGCCAAGCTTCTCAGTCCCCGTAGACACACACAACACCGACAGCACAATGCTTTACACCTGTTGTTAAACAGTAGGCTTGGGAGGTATACTGTATATACCATATCCCGGGGTATTTGGGAAAAAGCCACAGGCTGGTTTTTTCAATACCGTCAAAACTACTTAGCTGAAGTTTTTCAATAAATTGGAACATTTGTAGCTACTTTTTAAGTTATTACCCGCAGGCAACTTGTATAATATGTTAGGAGATAAAGCAGATCGCGTTCTTCATTTCACCAGTCACATTATTTTACATTATGAAGCTTACAGTTGTTCGCCAGAACAGTTGAGACAGTCACGTGTTTGTTTGTAAATGGCACAACGGGAGAAAGCGAGCTAGTGAGTCCGTAGCGTTTGATATCTATAGGCGAATCACAGTTGTGCGGCACACAAGAGGTGATGAAGTTACAATTGTACGCAATTCACTACTAAATGTAGCCATTTTTTACCCCCTGTGCTTCCTACTAATAGTTTTCTTTCTCCTCCCATCTGCTCCATGTACACATGCAGCTCTTCCTTCAGAAAAGCACACACCAAAACTTTGTTCATTTGCGCGATTTCTCTCGTAAACGTCCACACTCTCCAAAAACGTCATTCGGTAGTTACTAACTATGCTTGTATAACTTAATGAGCTGGATTTGCAATGCATTTGTTCGTTTTTGCTTGTTAGCACACTATGTGATTTCACTATTAGTTTGTGCTAATTTTGCTAGCATTCTGGTAATAGAAGCACAATGGGTTTTCTTGCGTCTTTAGCGCCCCCATGTGTGCCATACAGGTAACACCGTAAATCCCGGAATGAGAGGAGGACGGTATGAAAATCTGGGTACCGCCGAAGCCTATTAAACACATTTAAAAATGAGAACAAACAAATCTCATGAAGCTCAATGTTGGATAAACATGGATACACACGCAACAGGAAAATCGACATTCATGCATCTTCAAATACCTCTGGTAGACTTCTCAATGAGGGCAAGCTCAAGGTTTAACACCCAGTCAAGGTGAATCCTTCGGAGGACTGATTCAGGGGCGAAATAACAACGCATTCCATATGACCTAATCACCTTTAGGAAAAACATACGACGTAACTATAATGAGCCGTACCCAATTCCAGCCCTGCAAACGGACACCATCACAAACACAGCTTCTCATGAAAAGCTGACAAAACAAGGCTGCGGGAATGTAATGTGTGCATGTACACAGATCACACGGCCTGGTCTGAGAGCTGACGGCAGTGGAATGGGAGTTGATGGGGTGGTATCCAGGGAGACCCTGGCAGACAGACACACAGGCCAGATCTGGAAGCCTGGAGAGGGGGGGGGGGTATGTGTGCCTGTGTAACCAATAAAGACCAAGGCTTAGCCCCAAATGGCACCCCATTTCCTATACTACCTAAGCAATGCACTATATAGGCGGGAGAGTGCTTTTGGTACGCAGTCACTGTGTTTGACTAGTAGAGACGAACTGAGTGTCCAGGATCTGAACAGGCCAGACAAGATCTATCCCTACACTACACGATCTCTATCTATCCCTACACTACACAATCTCTCTCAAGTCTGTTCCTGCAGTCTGTCTGTGTCTCCCTCCCGCTCATCGCTGCATCTTGCTATTTCTATTTCCATATCCTCTCCCTCTATAATGTTGCTTTTCTTCATCTCTATCTATTATCCATCAATAACCTCCCATCTCATCCCTCCCTCCCTCCCTGGGTACAGTGCTGTTTGTAGGTCTCTCCGACATCCTCAAGTTCAGAGTATCTCTCCATCTCTCATCCCTCCCTCTATCCCTTACCTTTCTGGTCACAGTGTTGTCTGTAGGTCTCTCTGACTCCCTCCAGTTCAGAGTATCTCTCCATCTCTCATCCCTCCCTCTATCCCTTACCTTTCTGGTCACAGTGTTGTCTGTAGATCTCTCTGACTCCCTCCAGTTCAGAGTATATCTCCACTAGATGTTCTCTCTGTCTCTCCAGGCGAGGCTTCATGTCCAGGTTCTGTTCTGCCAGGTTACGGTTGGAGGCCAGTGCCATCTCCCTCTCCAGCTGGATGTTCTGAATCTATAGACGAGGAAGAAGAAGGAGGAGTCCATAATACATTGTATTTCCTTCACGTCTTTTTGACCGGGACTGTGTACGACAGACATTGTAGCGACCGGACGTTAACTTCCATAGCTCGCTAATTCTTATAATGACCCTAGCCTTGATCACCATGATAGGATTGGGATAGCGTTATTGGGATTGTGGATAGTGTGTTCGTCTTGGGGATCAGGCGACCCGGGTTCAAGTCCTGCTCAGGGCACTACTCTCTCCTCCTGTATGTGACGCCACGGCAACACGTTGAATGACAACATTATCAGTCGGTGTATGACAGAAGCTGCCAGGTCCTGCCTTCTGAGACCTGCTTGACAAAAGTCAGATTTTTTGTTTAGGCAGACCTGGCTAGCCAAGACAGCAGCAACTTAACAAGATGAGTTAGCCAGGAACAGGTCATTTGCATCTACATCTAGTTAACATAACTCCCCACGTGAAGAGTGGAGACAAACAAATTAAACTCATTGGTTAGTGTTTTGGACTTATGGACAAAGGTGGAAGAGAAGTAAATATGACTGTTGATGGCAGGATGAGCCTGGACATTGCTACTAATCAGAGTGAGATGAGACCTAGATGTCCGTTCTCCGATAAATCATTCATCTAGGTCCTACACTGAGTAATAGCCAAGTTGTGTGACAGAAAAAGCAAGGCCTCAGCTCAGAGATAGGCCCTATAGACAAACTTGGCTATTCATTATCCCTTACTCAGATACAAAAAAAAAAACACGGGAGGCATTTCAGCATGAGGCGCATCTCGACTAGCCTGGTCCCAGATCGGTTTTGTGCCGTCTTGCAAAGTCCTGTGGTCAATGTCACGCCAAACATGACGCATGACAATAATAGATGACCATAGGAGTTGGTTAGAGTACACAGATCTGGGACCAGGCTACAACTCAATCTATTTAAGACACAATCGACAGACAATGAGACAAAGCAAAGACGTGATTGCTTACCTCATCAGATTCCAATGCCATGGACTCCACCCGCTCTGTATTGTCCAGCAAATCCTCCAACTCGGATTGGCTGAGGTCCTGAAGCTTGTCCATTGATTTGCAAGGACAGCTGTCAATCACATGGAGGGAAAAGTGAGCTGTCAATGTCACCTGTTTACCGAACATGGATCATTTAAGAAATTAAACTTAAAGCTAACAGATAGGATACAAAATAGATCCACACAAATTGAGAAATGAACAGGCAGGCTGATCAAATATTATATGGGAAATCTATTTTCTAGACAAAAATCTAACGTTATCATACAAGACAGAATTGGCAGTTATATGTGAGCACTAAAATGTTACATTGTTCCACCATGATGCTACATACAAGAGCTGGGCGATATGGACAAAAATCTATATTGCAATAAATTCCCTGAATTGATGAGATAACGATAAACAGAACAATACGTTTTTAACATGAATGTGCACCACATTTTTAAAAGTGTTTTATTATCCTTTAAACTACTACTAGTTTGATGGTTGTAGCCATCAATTGTCCCATTAGATTCACCCATATTAGCAAACTTATTTCATTCAAAACTTCACATTTCTCTAGTATAGGTTACTTATCGTAATGAACGGTATCAGCTAAATGGATGTAATAAGTGAATGCTAAGGTCGGGGTGTTAAAATTTGATATGTCTATGATTTTCGGTTTATCGCCCAAGCTCTACCACATACATTTTATGCTTTGATAAACCAAACTAAACGAATAGAGACTTACAATTAGTGCATGCATGTTAAGATAGTTAGGTGAGACAACACACCACAGCCTTGCTACCACACCCCTACGTACATTTTCCCTCAAAGTAAATTATCAACAAAGCCAGTGCTAGCAGGAAAAGACAATTGCAGAGAATTATTTTCTTATTTAAGATACTCTTTTGATGAGTTAGGGTTTCAAATAAATTTGCAAAAGATGGGCTGGGACTCTGCTGTCCTGACATTAGGGGGGGGAAGCTTGTTCCACCAGTGGGGTCCCAGGACAGAGAAGAGCTTTGACTGGGCTGAGTGGGAGCTGACATCTGTCATGTTTGTAACGCTCCACAACATTGTGCCCTGCTAAACGCACCCTAGCTATCTTGATTGATTGCTTGCCATCAGCTAACCAACACTAATAGTGTTGTCAACCAGCTATAGTTAGCCACAGGAAGCAGACTGGCTATCACATTATAAAGCAAGTTAGAGGGCAACATTACTTATGTTATGCTGCTAGCAAATCAAGAAATTCTTTGCGACAGGGCACACAACATTTACGGGCATCAACCTCTGTGTGTGTGTGTGTGTGTGTGTGTGTGTGTGTGTGTGTGTGTGTGTGTGTGTGTGTGTGTGTGTGTGTGTGTGTGTGTGTGTGTGTGTGTGTGTGTGTGTGTGTGTGTGTGTGTGTGTGTGTGACAGATGACGTAAAACGGGCACGGGAGCCCTGATCCCAATATACAAACAAGGCAATCTGGTTGAGGACAAATAACCGGTAAAAGACGAATCTAACATAATTATACGTGCTAGCTAGCCTTAACGGGTTGCTCGAGTTCCGTGTAGGGATGACAACAACAATCGTTATGATCACATTCAATGAAAGGCAATCTTGCTACCGTCAACTTTGAGGAAAGCCCACCGTTCGCGATCTTCATTCGACCGTGTTGCTTGATGTCAGATACAGCAGTAGTCCAACAATAATTACTTTAATATCTGCTCGAAGACAATCATAAAATAGATTAAAGAATAGCTATGTTTTATCAGCAATATTTGGAAAGTTTCACTTCACACTACCAGAAACCGCCGCCATTTTTGGAATGACCCATATTCTGCTTCCGTGGGGGGTTATTAAATGCAGTGTCAATAATTTAATGACCTTTCCAACTAAAGAAAATTCAAATATATTGTGATCGTGTTGCTGTTTTTACCACACGAATCTTTAGATAGCACAAACAGTTTTCTTTGACAGTACGTCCACTTCTTGTGGCAATGGTTTCATCCAGCGCGCAGCTGATTTGAAGGGAAATCCACCCCTACGTGACAAGAGTATTCCATGAATGCCAGCAGGGAGGTAACCAGTAAAGTAAAGGAAGTCTGGTTGGAAGAACTGGAAACATTATGTCAACGGCCAATATCTGTCATCATGACTCTCACAATAAATGCTTTTACTAATAAAACATATTGGCAGCACTATATCCAAAAAATAATGACTAACCACAAGTGAAACATTCTAACAGTATGGAAAGAATATGTTGTTTGTTATTTTTTTATTTGATTGATTGATTTAACCTTTATTTAACTAGTCAAGTCAGTTAAGAACAACTTCTTATTTACAACGACGGCCTACCAAAAGACCTCCTGCAGGGACCGGGGCTGGGAATTTAAAAAATATATTTTTTAAATATACACTGCTCAAAAAAATTAAGGGAACACTTAAACAACACAATGTAACTCCAAGTCAATCACACTTCTGTGAAATCAAACTGTCCACTTCGGAAGCAACAATGATTGACAATACATTTCACATGCTGTTGTGCAAATGGAATAGACAACAGGTGAAAATGATAGGCAATTAGCAAGAAACCCCCAATAAAGGAGTAATTCTGCAGGTGGTGACCACAGACCACTTCTCAGTTCCTATGCTTCCTGGCTGATGTTTTGGTCACTTTTGAATGCTGGCGGTAGCATGAGACGGAGTCTAAATCCACACAAGTGGCTCAGGTAGTGCAGCTCATCCAGGATGGCACATCGATGCGAGCTGTGGCAAGAAGGTTTGCTGTGTCTGTCAGTGTAGTGTCCAGAGCATGGAGGCGCTACCAGGAGACAGGCCAGTACATCAGGAGACGTGGAGGAGGCCGTAGGAAGGCAACAACCCAGCAGCAGGACCGCTACCTCCGCCTTTGTGCAAGGAGGAGCAGGAGGAGTACTGCCAGAGCCCTGCAAAATGACCTCCAGCAGGCCACAAATGTGCATGTGTCTGCTCAAACGGTCAGAAACAGACTCCATGAGGGTGGTATGAGAGCCCGACGTCCACAGGTGGGGGTTGTGCTTACAGCCCAACACCCTGCAGGACGTTTGGCATTTGCCAGAGAACACCAAGATTGGCAAATTCGCCACTGGCGCCCTGTGCTCTTCACAGATGAAAGCAGGTTCACACTGAGCACATGTGACAGACGTGAAAGAGTCTGGAGACGCCGTGGAGAACGTTCTGCTGCCTGCAACATCCTTCAGCATGACCGGTTTGGCGGTGGGTCAGTCATGGTGTGGGGTGGCATTTATTTGGGGGGCTGCACAGCCCATGTGCCCACATAGCCTGACTGCCATTAGGTACCGAGATGAGATCCTCAGACCCCTTGTGAGACCATATGCTGGTGCGGTTGGCCCTGGGTTCCTCCTAATGCAAGACAATGTTAGACCTCATGTGGCTGGAGTGTGTCAGCAGTTCCTGCAAGAGGAAGGCATTGATGCTATGGACTGGCCCGCCCGTTCCCCAGACCTGAATCCAATTGAGCACATCTGGGACATCATGTCTCGCTCCATCCACCAACGCCACGTTGCACCACAGACTGTCCAGGAGTTGGCGGATGCTTTAGTCCAGGTCTGGGAGGAGATCCCTCAGGAGACCATCTGCCACCTCATCAGGAGCATGCCCAGGCATTGTAGGGAGGTCATACAGGCACGTGGAGGCCACACACACTACTGAGCCTCATTTTGACTTGTTTTAAGGACATTACATCAAAGTTGGATCAGCCTGTAGTGTGGTTTTCCACTTCAATTTTGAGTGTGACTCCAAATCCAGACCTCCATGGGTTGATAAAGTTGATTTCCATTGATCATTTTTGTGTGATTTTGTTGTCAGCACATTCAACTATGTAAAGAAAAAAGTATTTAATAAGAATATTTTATTTATTCAGATCTAGGATGTGTTATTTTAGTGTTCCCTTTATTTTTTTGAGCAGTGTATAAATATAGGACAAAACACATTACAACAAGAGAGACAACACTACATAAAGAGAGACCTAAGACAACAACATAGCAAGGCAGCAACACATGACCACAGCATGGTGGCAACACAACATGACAACGACATGGTAGTAACACAACATGGTAGCAGCACCAAACATGGTACAAACATTATTGGGCACAGACAACAGCACGAAGGGCAGTAAAGTAGAGACAACAATACATCACACAAAGCAGCCACAACTGTCAGTAAGAGTGTCCATGATTGAGTCTTTGAATGAAGAGGTTGAGATGAAGTTTGAGTGTTTGTTGCAGCTCGTTCCAGTCGCTAGCTGCAGCGAACTGAAAAGACAAATGACCCTGGTATGTCTGTGCTTTGTGGGACCTTTAACAGAATGTGACTGACAGAACAGGTGTTGTATGTGGAGGATGAGTGCTGCAGGAGGTATCAGATTGGAGGAAGTGAGGCCTAAGAGGGTTTTATAAATAAGCATCAACCATTGGGTCTTGCAATGGGTATACAGAGATGACCAGTTTAAAGAGGAGTATAGAGTGCGTGTGTTTTTCCTCATGCTGTTTTTTGAGTATGTATAATAGTGTACATTGTCTTGAATTTGTTCTGGATTTGGGGACTGCGAAAAGAGTCTCCAGTGGCATGTCTGGTGGGATAAGTGTGTGTCAGAGCTTGATGTGCCCTATAAGGAGCAATGGCAAATCTGATGGTATTCGGTATAGTAGGTATTTCATTAAGATCCCCATTAGCTGTTGCAAAAGCAGCACCTGCTCTTCCTGGGGTCCAACACAAAACATGATACAGAATGACATAATACAGAACATCCATTAAACAAGAACAGCTCAAGGACAGAACTACATACATTTTTAAAAAGGCACACGCAGCCTACATATCAATGCATACACACAAACGATCTAGGTCAAATAGGGGAGAGGTGTTGTACCGAGGTTTTGCTTTATCTGTTTTTTGAAACCAGGTTTGATGTTTATTTGAGCAATATGAGATGGAAGGAAATTCCATGCAATAAGGGCTATGTATAATAGTGTACATTGTCTTGAATTTGTTCTGGATTTGGGGACTGCGAAAAGAACCCTGGTGGCATGTCTGGTGGGATAAGTGTGTGGGTCAGAGCTGTGTGTAAGTTAACTTTGCAAACAATTTGGGATTTTCAACACATTAATGTTTCTTATAAAAATAAGTGATGCAGTCAGTCTCTCCTCAACTCTTAGCCAAGAGAGTCTGGCACGCATAGTATTTATATCAGCCCTCTGATTACAATTGAGAGCAACACGTGCCGCTCTGTTCTGGGCCAGCTGCAGCTTAACTAGGTCTTTCCTTGCAGCACTGGACCACACGACTGAACAATAATCAAGATTAGACAAAACTAGAGCCTGCAGAACTTGCTTTTTGGAGTATGGTGTCAAAAAAGCAGAGCATCTCTTTAGTACGGCTAGACCTCTCCCCATCTTTACAACAATTGAATCTATGTTTTGACCATGACAGTTTACAATCTAAGGTATGGCCGAATGGTAAAGAACATCTAGCCGCTCGAGAGCACCCTTACCTGCCGATCTATAAATTATGTCTCCGTAATCTGGCATGGGTAGGATGGTCATCTGAATCAGGGTTATTTTGGCAGCTGAGGTGAAAGAGGAACGACTACGATAGAGGAAACCAAGTCTACATTTAACTTAGGTTGCAGCTTTGATATGTGCTGAGAGAAGGAAAGTGTACCGTCTAGCCATACTCCTAAGTACTTGTATGAGGTAACTTCCTCAAGCTCCAAACCCTCAAAGTTAGTAATCACACCTGTGGGGAGAGGGGCATTCTTCTTACCAAACCACATTACCTTTGTTTTGGAGGTGTTCAGAACAAGGTTAACGGTAGACAAAGCTTGTTGGACACTAAAAAAGCTTTGTTGTAGAGCATTTAACACAAAATCCGGAAGGGGCCAGCTGAGTATAAGATTGTATCATCTGCATATAAATGTATGAGAGAGCTTCTTACTGTCTGAGCTATGTTGTTGATGTAAATTGAGAAGAGCGTGGGGCCTAGGATTGAGCCTTGAGGTACTCTCTTGGTGACAGGCAGTGGCTGAGACAGCAGATTTTCTGACTTTATACATTGCACTCTTTGAGTGAAGTAGTTAGCAAACCAGGCCAAAGACCCCATCAGAGACACCAATACTCCTTAGCCAGCCTACATGAATGGAATGGTCTACTGTATCAAAAGCTTTGGCCAAGTCAATAAAAATAGCAGCACAACATTGCTTAGAATCAAGGGCAATGGTGACATCATTGCGGACCTTTAAGGTTGCAGTGACACATCCATAACCTGAGAAGAAACCCGAATGCATACCAGAGAGAATATTATAGACATCAAGAAAGCCAGTCAGTTGATTATTGACAAGTTTTTCCAACATTTTTGATAAACTGGGCAAAATATAAATAGGCCTATAACAGTTAGGATCAGCTTGGTCTCCCCTTTAAATAAAGGATGAACCGTGGCTGCCTTCCAAGCAATGGGAACATCCCCATAATGGAGAGACAGGTTAAAATGGTCTGAGATAGGCTTGGAAATTATAGGGGCAGCAACCTTAAAGAAGAAAGGGTCTAAACCATCTGACCCAGATGTCAAGTTTCAGGAGCTCCTTTAGCACCTCGGACTCAGTGACTCCTGCAGAGAGAAACTTTGTAGTGGGGCAGGGGAAGAAGAGGGAGAAGCATCGGGGGTAGTCACATCAGAAGGGGTGGAAGATGAGGAAATGTTGGATGGGCAAGGAGGCATGGCAGAGTCAAATAGGAACCTGACTTAATGAAGTGGTGATTAAAGAGCTCTGCCATGTGCTTCTTGTCAGTAACAGCCACATCATCAACTTTAAGGGACATGGGCAACACTGAGGATTTATTCTCCAGGTCTTTAACCGTTTTCCAGAACTTCTTGGGGTTAGACCGACAGAGCGAGAACTACTCCTTAAAGTAACTAACTTAGGCCTTCCGGATAGCCTGAGTGCACTTATTTCTCATTTACCTGAACGAGAGCCAGTCAGCCTGAGTATGCGTGTTCCGAGTCTTTAGCCAAATGCAATTCTTGAGGTGGAGTAACTCTACAAGGTCACAGTCGAACCAGGGGCTGAACCTGTTTTTAATGACCATTTTCTTTATGGGGACAATACCACTGAAAATATTTAAAAAAAGGTCCAAGCATCTTCGACAGAGGGGATCAAGCTGATTCTATACCATTTTACTGATATTTATAGGTTAATATAAAAAGCCAGCAGTGACCTTACACTGAACACACAACCCTCAATCTAAATAAGCATCAGTCCACGGAGTTTATACAAATTATTTTATTAGGTTTCTCAAAACATTGTAAGCCTGTAAAGCTCGAAAGGAAAAAACAAACCCTTGAAATAAACAAACTTGAACTTAAACAAGTTAAAGGTAATGTGGTCACTGAGAAAAATTTGATTAAACAGATCAATATTTTTCGAAAATAGGTTTTTCAACTAGCATCCATTGGTTAATCAGTTTGACTAATTGATTAATTGATCATTCAGCACAGTCTCACTCCGAGTCCCTTGAGTGCGGAGAAAGAGAGGAGAGAGTGAAGGGTAAGAGCACCCAAGTCATAAACGATGAGTAGGACTGTGAGACTCCTGAAGAACTCCTGGGACAGAGAAAAAGACAAGGAAGGATAAACAACAACACAAAAAAACACAGTGCCACACACAATACAGGGCACTAAAATAGCATAGTGGCAAACAAGACAAACTGTCCACACACACACACCGCACACACACACACACACACGCTTATGAACCACCCACAAATCATTCCTTACCTCTAGGTATTCTCTTGGGCACTTTTGTGCAGCCCATGTGTACAGGTCGATGCTTGGCAGAGTGCAGGGTGCAGCAGAGCCCTGGACGGAGTGTAGGGAGACGCTGTACAAACACAGAGCCAGTAGGCCCGCCACCAGGCTGGCCACGTTAGTGTAGGCACAGCCCGTCAGCTGGGGAGGAAGACACAACATGGAAGAAAGAGTAAGCAGAGACAGGAAAATCTCCTGGCCCCAAACATGAAATACGATAAACTTTATTGTTCCTAAGAGAAAAAAGGTACAGGACCTAAATGTTGCTATATAATGGAAGTATCTTCTCATACACGTAATAGGATATATACATTGCACAGTAGCCTATGGGAAACATGTTCAGCCTAACATGTGAGTTGCTTTGCAGGTCGACCCAGGTGGACATTTAAATGATGGAATATATTAAACCCGGTTAGAGCAGTGTATGCAATGCAACATGTGACTGTTGTAATGACTTACTAGCTGTCTGCTGGGAGACTTCTCACAGGCCAAGGCGAACGACCCTGCCATCACAAACTTTAAAAGAAAGTATAAACAATATCTGTTGTTTCAATTGCTACAGATGTTAAAAAAGAAAATCAAACCATCCAATGATGTACACTATATCACATATTGCATAAAATAAACAGAAGCCACGTGAAGCTTGGCACCTTAATTGGGGAGGACAGGCTCATGGTAATGGCTGGAGCGGAATTGGTAGAATGGTATCAAATATATCAAATACATGGTCACCCTTCAATGTTGTGATGCAAAAATATTGGCAAAATGTATTTCTGATAAAATAAAAAAGGTCCTACCGGACATTGTTCATCACGATCAGATGGGATTGTTAAAAGGAAGTTATATTGGAGACAACATAAGACAACTACTATAAATAAAGGAAAACTATGAGAATGAAGGAAACCAGGTATAATTTCCAAGGCAGATTTTGAGAAAGCATTATATACAGTCCCTGGATTTTTGAACTAAAATGGGTAAAAGTCATGAACAACAATCCTTTATGTGAATTTTGAGAACTTTGAATTGTCAAAAGGCATAAAACAAGGTTGCCCTCTGTCAACATGCTTATTTATTATGGCCATTGAATGGTAAACACCATTGTGCAATTTTGGTGTCACTTATATTGTAAATAACAATAGAATATGTTTCTAAACACTTCTGAATTAATGTG
This sequence comes from Oncorhynchus gorbuscha, assembly GCF_021184085.1. Taxonomy (NCBI): domain Eukaryota; kingdom Metazoa; phylum Chordata; class Actinopteri; order Salmoniformes; family Salmonidae; genus Oncorhynchus; species Oncorhynchus gorbuscha. The sequence goes on along the minus strand of NC_060189.1, from coordinate 51,095,847 downwards.
GATGCTACCATGATTATGGATAATCCTGAATAAATCGTGAATAATGATGAGTGAGAAAGTTACAGAAACACAAATATCATACCCCCCCCAAAAAAGTGCTACCCTCCCCTGTTATTATAATGGTGAGAGGTTTGCATGACTTGGGGATATCATATTTGTGAGTCTGTAACATTAATGTAGAAATGTTTAGACACATATTATATTCTTAAATACAATATACAGTTGAAGTCGGAAGTTTACATACACTTATGTTGGAGTCATGAAAACTTGTTTTCAACCACTCCACAAATTTCTTTTCAACTAACTATAGTTTTGGCAAGTCGGTTAGGACATCTACTTTGTGCATGACACAAGTAATTCTACAAACAATTGTTTACAGACAGATGATTTCACTTACAATTCACTGTATCACAATTCCAGTGGGTCAGACGTTAACATACACTAAGTTGACTGTGCCTTTAAACAGTTTGGAATATTTCAGAAAATGATGTCATGGCTTTAGAAGCTTCTGATAGGCTAATGGACATCATTTGAGTCAATTGGAGGTATACATCTGGATGTATTTCAAGGCCTACCTTCAAACTCAGTGCCTCTTTGCTTGACATCATGGGAAAATAAAAAGAAATCAGCCAAGACCTCACAAAAAAATGTAGACCTCCACAAGTCTGGTTCATCCTTGGGAGACATTTCCAAATGCCTGAAGGTACCACCTTCATCTGTAAAAACAATAGTACGCAAGTAAAAACACCATGGGACCACTCAGCCGTCATACCGCTTAGGAAGGAGACGTGTTCTGCCTCCTAGAGATGAACGTACTTTGGTGCGAAAAGTGCAAATCAATCCCAGAACAACAGCAAAGGACCTTGTGAAGATGCTGGAGGAAACAGGTTAAAAAATATCGATATCCACAGTAAAACGAGTCCTAAATCGACATAACCTGAAAGGCCACTCAGCAAGAAAGAAGCCACTGCCATAAACCACCATAAAAAAGCCAGACTACGGTTTGCAAATGCACATGGGGACAAAGATTGTACTTTTTGGAGAAATGTCCTCTAGTCTGATTAAACAAAAATAGAACTGTTTGGCCATAATGACCATCGTTATGTTTGGAGGAAAAAGGGGGAGGCTTGCAAGCCGAAGAACACCACCCCAACTGTGAAGCATGGGGGTAGCATCATCATGATGTGGGGGTGCTTTGCTGCAGGAGTGTCTTGTGCACCTCACAAAATAGATGGCTTCATGAGGGAGGAAAATTTGGTGGATATATTGAAGCAACATCTCAAGACATCAGTCAGGAAGTTGAAGCTTGGTCGCAAATGGGTCTTCCAAATGGACAATTACCCCAAGCATACTTCCGAATTTGTGGCCAAAATGGCTTAAGGACAACAAAGTCAAGGTATTGGAGTGGCCATCACAAAGCCCTGACCTCAATCCTAAAGAACATTTGTGGGCAGAACTGAAAAAGCATGTGCGAGCAAGGAGGCCTACAAACCTGACTCAGTTATATCAGCTCTGTCAGGAGGAATGGGCCAAAATTCACCCAACTTATTTTTGGAAGCTTGTGGAAGGCTACCAGAAACGTGTGACCCAAGTTAAACAATTTAAAGGAAATGCTACCAAATACTAATTGAGTGTATGTGAACTTCTGACCCACTGGGAATGTGATGAAAGAAATAAAAGCTGAAATAAATCATTCTCTCTACTATTATTCTGACATTTCACATTCTTAAAAGTGAAAGTGGTGATCCTAACTGACCTAAGACAGTTTTTTAAACTCAAATTAAATGTCATGAATTGTGAAAAACAGTTTAAATGCATTTGGCTAAAGTGTATGTGAACTTCCGACTTCAACTGTACATTATGAACCATTCATTTCTATTGAGCACAAAAAAAATCTGAAACAGAACCAAAACAAACAGCGAATATATATAACAAATTTGTAGAGTCACAAGTTTAATGTAGTCATTGCATGCTATGAATAATTGGACTAAATACTTTCTACTACTTTAATACATCTACAGTACCATTCAAAAGTTTGGACACAACCACTCATTCAATGGTTTTTCTTTATTTTTGCTATTTTCTACATTGTAGAATAATAGTGAAGACATTAAAACTATGAAATAACACATATGGAATCATGTAGTAACAAAAAAAGTGTTAAACAAATCAAAATATATTTTATATTTGAGATTCTTCAAAGTTGCCACCTTTTGCCTTGATGACAGCTTTGTCCATTCTTGCCATTCTCTCAACCAGTTTCATGAGGTCACCTGGAATGGATTTCAAAAAAGTGAATTTGTGGAATTTGTTTCCTTTTTTTCCTTTTGTGTTGTGACAGGGTAGGGTTGGTATACAGAAGATAGCCCTACTTGGTAAAATACCAAGTCCATATTATGGCAAGAACAGCTCAAATAAGCAAAGAGAAATGACAATCCATTAAGGATCGGACACTTTTTTTCAATTTTCGCCTAAAATGACATACTGAAGCAAAGATATGCATATTCTTGGTACCATTTGAAAGGAAACACTTTGATGTTTGTGGAAATGTGAAAGGAATGTAGGAGAATATAACACATTAGATCTGGTAAAAGATAATACACCATCATCTTTGAAATGCAAGAGAAAGGACATCATGTATTATACCACTGGTGTCCCCCAGGGCTCTGTTCTAGGCCCTCTCCTATTCTCGCTATACACCAAGTCACTTTGCTCTGTCATAACCTCACATGGTCTCTCCTATCATTGTTATGCAGACGACACACAAATCTTCTCCTTTCCCCCTTCTGATGACCAGGTGGCGAATCGCACCTCTGCATGTCTGGCAGACATATCAGTGTGGATGACGGATCACCACCTCAAGCTGAACCTCGGCAAGACGGAGCTGCTCTTCCTCCCGGGGAAGGACTGCCCGTTCCATGATCTCGCCATCACAGTTGACAACTCCATTGTGTCCTCCTCCCAGAGCGCTAAGAACCTTGGCGTGATCCTGGACAACACCCTGTCATTCTCAACTAACATCAAGGCGGTGGCCCGTTCCTGTAGGTTCAGCTGCTCTGGCCCCCCAATGGTGGAACAAACTCCCTCACGACGCCAGGACAGCGGAGTCAATTACCACCTTCCGGAGACACCTGAAACCCCACCTCTTTAAGGAATACCTAGGATAGGATAAAGTAATCCTTCTCACCCCCCCCCCTTAAAAGATTTAGATGCACTATTGTAAAGTGGCTGTTCCACTTGATGTCATAAGGTGAATGCACCAATTTGTAAGTCGCTCTGGATAAGAGCGTCTGCTAAATGACTTAAATGTAAATGTAAATTCCAGCACAGGTGTGAGTTTGGCCACTAGATGGCAGCAGTGTATGTGCAAAGTGTTTAGACTGATCCAATGAACCATTGCAGTTCTGTTCAAAATTGTCACAAGTTACTAGGAGTGGAAGGTAGGAGTCAGGTGCAGAGAGCAGAGGGTTCAATAATAGATTATTTATTTCTCCGGCACAAAAACGATCACGCCAAACACAGGCTGCAGAAACACTGACCAGCCCAAACACACAGGGCAAAACGATCCGACAAAATACATCCACAACCGACAGCGAACACAAAATAATCCCGCACAAACCTAAGCGGGCCTAACAGGCTTAAATAGGCCAGGAATCAAGAAACACAAAAGAAATAGGTGCAACTAATAAGACTAAACCAACAGAAAAGGGAAAAGGGATCGGTGGCAGCTAGTAGACTGGCGACGACGACCGCCAAGCACCGCCCGAACAGGCAGGGGAGCCACCTTCAGCGGGAGTCGTGACAAAAATGTTGGATCAAGACTGCCCAAATGTGCCTAATTTGTTTATTAATAACTTTTCATATTTTCAAGTGTAGTCGCAAAAACCATCAAGAGCTATGATGAAACTGGCTCTCATGAGGACTGCCACAGGAAAGGAAGACCCAGTGTTACATCTGCTGCAGAGGATAAGTTCGTTAGAGTTACAAGCCACATAAATTGTAGCCATAATAAATGCTTCACAGAGTTCAAGTAACAGAATCATCTCAACATCAACTGTTCAGAGGAGACTGCCTAAATCTGGCCTTCATGGTCGAATTGCTGCAAAGAAACCACTACTAAAGGACACCAATAATAAGAAGAGACTTGCTTGGACCAAGAAACACGAGCGATGGACATTAGACCGGTGGAAATCTGTCCTTTGGTCTGATGAGTCCAAATGTGAGATATTTGGTTCCAACCACTGTGATCTCCACCTCCATATGGGTGGTTCCCACTGTGAAGCATGGAGGAGGAAATGTGTGAAGGTGTGGGGGTGCTTTGCTGGTGACACTATACATAGGTACACTTAACCAGCATGGCTACCACAGCATTCTGCAGTGATACCCCATCCCATCGGGTTTGCACTTTGTGGGACTATCATTTGTTTTTCAACAGGACAATGACACAAAACACTCCTCCAGGCTGTGTAAGGGCTATTTGATCAAGAAGGAGAGTGATGGAGTGCTGCATCAGATGACCTGGCCTCCACAATCACCCGACTCTAACCTAAGTGAGATGGTTTAGGATGAGTTGGACCACAGAGTGAAGGAAAAGCAGCCAGCAAGTGCTCAGCTATGTGGGAACTCCTTCAAGACTGTAGGAAAAGCCTTTCTCATGAAGATGGTTGAGATAATGCCAAGAGTGTAAATCAAATCAAATATGTCACATGCACCGAATACAACAGGTATATAGACCTTACCATGAAATGCTTACTTACAAGCCCTTAACCAACAATGCAGTTCAAGAAAGAGTTAAGAAAATAATTACCAAATAAACTAAAGTAAAATAATAAGTAAAATAATAAGATAATAAACAGCAAGTAGCAGCAGTGTAAAATGAAATGGGGGGGATCAATGTAAATAGTCTGGGTGGCCATTGATTAATTGTTCAGGAGTCTTATGGCTTGGGGGTAGAAGCTGTTAATGAGCCTTTTGGTCCTAGACATGGAGTTACGGTACCACTTGCCATGCGATAACAGAAAGAGCAGTCTATGACTAGGGTGGCTGGAGTCTTTGACTATTTTGGGGGATTTCTTCTGACACCACCTAGTATCATCCTGGATGGCAGAAAGCTTCGGCCCCAGTGATGTACTGGGCCGTATGCATAACCCTCTGTAGCGCCTTACAGTCAGATGCCGAGCAGTTGCCATACCAGGCGGTTATGTAACCGGTCAGGATGCTCTCGATGGTGCAGCTGTATAAGTTTTTGAGGATCTGGGGACCCATGCCAATTCTTTTCAGTCTCCTGAGGGGGGAATATTGAGGTCGTGCCCTCTTCACAACTGTCTTGGTGTGTTTGGACCATGATAGTTCGTAGGTGATGGACACCAAGAAACTTGACACTCTCAACCCCGCTCCACTACAGCCCCCGTCGATGTTAATGGGGGCCTGTTCGGCCCGCCTTTTCCTGTAGTCCACGATCAGCTCCTGTATCTTGCTCACGTTGAGGGAGAGGTTGTTGTCCTGGTACCACACTGCCAGGTCTCTGACCTCCTCCCTATAGGCTGTCTCATCGTTGTCAGTAATCAGGCCTACCACTGTTGTGTCGTCAGCAAACTTAATGATGGTGTTGGAGTCATGTTCGGCCACGCAGTCGGGGGTGAACAGGGAGTACAGGAAGGGACTAAGCGTGCAACCCTGAGGGGCCCCAGTGCTGAGGATCAGCGTGGCAGACGTGTTGTTGACTACCTTCACCACCCGGGGGCGGCCCGTCAGAAAGTCCAGGATCCAGTTGCAGAGTGGGTGTTTAGTCCCAGGGTCCTTAGCTTAGTGATGAGCTTTGTGGGCACTATGGTGTTGAACTTTGAGCTGTAGTCAATGAACAGTATTCTCACATAGGTGTTCCTTTTGTCCAGGTGGGAAAGGGCAGTTCGGAGTGTGATTAAGATTGCGTCGTCTGTGAATCTAGTGGAGCGTTATGCGAATTGGAGTGGGTCTAGGGTATCCAGGATGATGCTGTTGATGTGAGCCATGACCAGCATTGCAAAGCACTTCATGGCTAACGAAGTGAGTGCTACAGGGCTCTAATAATTTAGGCAGGTTACCTTCGCTTCCTTGCGCACAGGGACTATGGTGGTCTGCTTGAAACATGTATGTATTACAGACACGCTCAGGTAGAGGTTGAAAATGTCAGTGAAGACACTTGCCAGTTGGTCCGTGCATGCTTTGAGTACACGTCCTGGTAATCCGTGAAAGATTACCTGTTTAAAGCTCTTGCTCACTATGGCTACAGAGAGCTTTATCACACGTCCGGAACAGCTGGTACTCTCCTGCATGCTTCAGTGCTGCTTGCCTCGAAGCGAGCATAAAAGGCATTTAGCTCGTCTGGTAGGCTCGCGTCAATGGGCAGCTCGCGGCTGGGTATCCCTTTGTAGTCTTATAGTTTTCAATCCGTGCTACATCCGACGAGTGTCGGAGCCGGTGTAGTAGGATTCAATCTTAATCCTATATTGACGCTTTGCCTGTTTGATGGTTCGTCTGATGGCGCGCTCCTTGAAAGCGGCAGCTCTAGCCTTTAGCTCGATGCTGATGTTGCCTGTAATCCATGGCTTCTGGTTGGGATATGTACATACAGTTACTGTGGGGACAACGCCGTTGATGCACTTATTGACGAAGCCAATGACTGAGGTGGTGTACTCCTCGATGCCATTGGATGAGTCTGTGCTAGAAAAACAGTCCTGTAGCGTAGCATCTACGTCATCTGAACACTTCCGTATTGAGCTCGTCACTGGTACTTCCTGCTTTAGTTTTTGCTTGTAAGCAGGAATCAGGAGGATAGAATTATGGTCAGATTTGCCAAATGGAGGGCGAGGGAGAGCTTTGTGTGCGTCTCTGTGTGTGGAGTAAAGGTGGTCTTTTTTCCTCTGGTTGCACATGTGACATGCTGGTAGAAATGAGGTAAAACGGATTTAAGTTTTCCTGCATTCAAGTCCCCGGCCACTAGGAGTGCCGCTTCTGGGTGAGCATTTTCTTGTTTGCTTATGGCCTTATACAGCTGGTTGAGTGCAATCTTAATGCCAGCATTGGTTTGTGGTGGTAAATAGATGACTACGAATAATATAGATGAGAACTCTCTTGGTAGATAGTGTGGTCTATAGCTTATCATAAGGTACTCTACCTCAGGTCAGTAATACCTGGAGACCATTTAATACTAGACCAGCTGTTATTGACTAATAGACACACACCCCGGCCCCCCATCTTACTGGACGTAGCTTCTCTGTCCTGCCGACGCATGGAAAATCCCTGCCAGCTCTATATTATCCATGTCGTCGTTTAGCCACGACTCGGTGAAAGATATTACAGTTTTTAATGTCCCGTTGGTAGGATAACCTTGATCGTATATCATCCATTTTGTTTTCCAATGACTGCACGTTGGCCAATAGAGCAGATGGTAGTGGGGGTTTACTCACTCGCCTACAAATTCTCTGCCGCTTTTTTCTCTGTCTTTTCTTCATGCAAATTACATGGATTTTGGCCCGTTTCCGAGAAGGCAGTATATCCTTTGCGTCGGACTTGTTAAAGAGAAAATCTTCGTCCAGTTTGAGGTGAGTAATTGCTGTTCTGATGTCCATAAGTTATTTTCGGTCATAAGAGACGGTAGCAGCAACATCACATTACATTATATTTTGATTTATTTTACTCTTTTTTGGAGATTCCATGTGTTATTTGTTTTACACTTTTTTGGTGACTACATGATTCCATATGTGTTGTTTCATAGTTTTGATTTCTTCACTATTATTCTACAATGTATAAAATAGTAAAAATAAAGAAAAACCCTGGAATGAGTAGGTGTGTCCAAACTTTTGATAGGTACTGTAAGTGAATTTGTCCCAATACTTTTGGTCCCCTAAATGGGGGTACTATGTACAAATAGTGCTGTAACTTCTAAACGGTTCACCCGATATGAATGAAGACACCCTTCAAATGAAAGCTGACAGTCTCCAATTTAACACCATCGTCATTGTGTCACTTTTAATCCAAAGTGCTGGAGTTCAGAGACAAAACAACAAAAAAATGTATTGTTCGGGGATCTGAAAAAACATGCAGTCAATGGGAAATATCATTATACTCGAGTAAAGTATTTATTTTTAGGGCAATATTGGTAGAAATGTTAGAAATAGTTAGATTCAGGACCCTCGTAAGACATAGCAAAATGGAGGGATGTATTGCAACAGGAAATAGCATTATACTGGAAAAGATGGGTAAATCTGTGGATATCAGAGGGTTGGAGTTAAGATCAGAGTGAGTGGTGGATTGGCCGCTGCGGGTGAGAATCCAGCACTTGAAGAAATAAGGAATATATGTATAATTTCTTAACTACAGGTACCGTAGATGTGAGCAAGATAGCTGTAAGTAGCAGTAAACATATTGTCGTTGTCCATTTAGTTTACTCCAATTAGGGTAGGGATGGTATGGTAAGGAGAAAAAGTATAGAGAGAAATAAAACAACATGGTTTCCATGTCTTTGATGCCATTCCATTCGCTCTCTTCCAGACATTATTATGAGCCGCCCTCCTCTCAGCAGCCTCCTGTGACAGAAACAAAGATATTTATGACTTTACCAAATTAGGATCTTACCAGGAAGCCAATAAATAAAGGGAGCGTGATCTCCAGGTCTCTCTCTCATCTCTCTCTCTCTGTTCCACTGGATGTCATAAGGTGAATGCACCAATTTGTAAGTCGCTCTGGATAAGAGCGTCTGCTAAATGACTTAAATGTAAATGTGAGTTGTAGTTTGGGTAAACCAATGTCTATGTAGTACAGAGGCACAGCCAACAGCACCTGGAATAGACCCAGGAGTATCGACATCACCTGGTGGAGAAAAGAGAGAACTGCATCTAAAGGAACTGGGACGATTACAAAAATAAGCTCTGTGGTCCGATTCTAGCCTTCTCCCAGTTCCAATCAGTCTTGATCATAATAAATCACTAGTGCAAAATGTATGATGAGGACAATCGGGCCTTCTAGCCCTTGCTTTCACCAGTCCAATGCTTTTAAGTTGATGACGAGGAGTGAGCAAGTGATATCTGATGCATGGTGACACGATAGATATAGAAATTCCACTCTTAAGACAATTGAATGGTACAACAAGGAGGGAGAGAGCAGTCTGGTAGATGTATTGGCTATCTATATGTATGAGTGTTTAGTAATCATTCAACTCATGCCCAATACTTATTCAATTCTCTTACCGCTACAACCTCTGGGTCAAACTTGATGAAAAGGCGATGTAGTTTAGGAACATCTGTTCCTGACTCAGTGGATGACATCATCCTGAATGAAAGAGTTTGGTCCAGGAGAGAGGAGAGGAAAGAGAAATGAGAGGAAGAGAAAGGAGAGAGGAGAGGAGACATGCCTATCAGAATCAACCACAAAATGTAACCAATACAAACACAACATGTAATCACAGGCACTGGAATGCAGTGTTTGCAATTTTGGGTTCAAAGGCTTGACTGATGATTCACAGAGTTCTATGCTTTCCAGTGTGATATATGAACTCTGCTTATTAAATGGGTACTTATGGATTTTGGCAATGAGTACCTTTGCCGGCAGTTCAAACTCATGAGAAAGACACACCCTCATCCACCTACCCTCACCTTATGCCCTTGGGGAAATCCCCGTCGCCATCTTGGAGGGTGGTCCAAACGATTAGCCAAGCAAGGGAATAGCCGAGCAAGGGAAGCTTGCAACGTAAGCCCACCAGCCCTAGTTTTTAGTCGAGTTTGCAAGTGTACAATTATGTTCACTCCGGGGCCTGAAACTCACCATAATTCAATTTGCGAGGATTGTACATCTGCTAAAAAAAGTCAGTGAAAACTTAAAAACAACATCAATGGAGAAGTCAACATACAAGTGTAAGTAAAAAATGAATGCAAATACATTAGAAATTGTGCTACTAAAGCACATGACGGCACAAACACCTCTCGTAAATATGAAATATGTTTTTGTTTGGTTATCTTTTGGAAATTATAGAAATAAAACATTTTCCTTCTTCAGAAGTTCCAGCTAGGCAGGCTAAAGTTAGTTAGCTAATTAACTTGCTAGCTATCATACAGTAGACGTATATTAATAATGATATATTTAATATAAATAAACATGCACTCATAATTGACTGTAGCGCATATGAACTGCCGCCAAGCTACCGGTGTCTGAAAACACACTCATTGCGGAGTGAACACACTGTTGCCAACACCTCAGTAAGGAAAGTAGCTTTTGGCTGTCCTAAAAATCACTAGAAGTCGCTAAATGACATCATCACTTAATTTGCATAATTGGCCATGTGCATGTAATTGTGATGGACGCTGTAGGAGACAGGAATAACGTCGTGGGAGAGACAAAAAGTGAGTAAAAAACACTAAATATGTTTAGAACTACAAATGAACTTTCTTCTGTCGATTCTTCTTTTTTTATGTCACAATTCCAACCCTCCTCCTTTATTCGGGCTTGGGACCGGCAAAAGTGACCCAAAATAGACACTCTGGCGGAGTTACTTAGTTTTTTATTTGATTTTTTATTACACAATCTACATTAACAATCTAAATGGACCAAAAAGGGACAATAGAAAAAACTGTCAATGACAATGTGAGAAAATGATGGTAACTAGTCTGGCACTAATTCAGGTTAAAACCTCTTTGGGCTGAGATCCCGCTAACGGGATCGATATGACAACAGCCAGTGAAAGTGCAGGGCGCCATATTCAAAACAACAGAAATCCCAAAATTAAAATTCCTCAAACATACAAGTATCTTACATCATTTTAAAGATACACTTCTTGTTAATCCCACCACAGTGTCCGATTTCAAAAAGGCTTTACAGCGAAAGCAAACCAAACGATTATGTTGTGTCAGAGCCAAGTCACAAAAGAACACAGCCATTTTTCCAGCCAAATAGAGGAGTCACAAAAAGCAGAAATAGAGATAAAATGAATCACTAACCTTTGATGATTTTCATCAGCTGACACTCATAGGACTTCATGTTACATAATACATGTATGTTTTGTTCGATAAAGTTCATATTTATATAAAAAAATCTGGCGCGTTACGTTCAGTAGTTCAAAACCATCTGGTGATTTTGCAGAGAGCCACATCAATTTACAGAAATACTCATAATAAACATTGATAAAAGATACAACTATTATGCACGGAAGTATAGATACACTTCTCCTTAATGCAACCGCTGTGTCAGATTTTTAAAAAACCTTTGCAGAAAAAGCACGCCATGCTATAATCTGAGTACGGAGGCTCAGAGACCAAAACAACCCAAACATATCCGCCATGTTGTGTAGTCAACAGAAGTCAGAAATAGCATTATAAATATTAACTTACCTTTGATGATCTTCATCAGAATGCACTCCCAGGAATCCCAGTTCCACAATAAATAAAACAAGAATCGACAGAAGAAGTGCAATATGACCAATATCCCACTGTGTATTCGATAGGCCAAGAGTTGAAAAACTACAAACCTCAGATTTCCCACTTCCTGGTTGGATTTTTCTCAGGTTTTTGCCTGCCATATGAGTTCTGTTATACTCACAGACATCATTCAAACTGTTTTAGAAACTTCAGAGTGTTACCTATCCAGATATACTAATAATATGCATATCTTAGCTTCTGGGATTGAGTAGCAGGCAGTTTACTCTGGGCAGCTTATTCATCCAAGCTACTCAATACTGCCCCCAGCCAAATAAAAGTTAATTGGGGGTTTTCCAGGCCCCCCTCCACACACACAGGCTGTGCTGGCTCACAGAAAGAGTGGGTCATCGTCATTTTGGTCAAGGCTCTCTATGGCAGGTTCAGCAACTGAGGGAGCTGACTTAAATGAGTAAGCAGCTGATGTGTCAAAAAGCTGCAAAACATTATCAGGCAGATGGTGCTCATAGCAAGCCTCGCCAGACAGCTTCAGTCCATATCGAATGTACAGGATGGAGTTAAGGGTCTGCAAGGACATACGATTTCTAAGTTTGCTTTTTTACCACACTCATCTGGCTGAATACTCTCTCGACTTCAGCATTGGAGTGTGGCAAGGACAACACAGACTCAGCAGCCATGGCAAGCTCTTGAAACGGGTTGATATCAGCTGCATCCCTGAACTTCCAAATCTCACTCCAGAAACCCAGTGTGTTTTGTGTATCATTCCATTTACTAAGATGGATGGCACGCCATTGCTGGACTCAGCTGCCTTTGACTCAAAAAGGTAACAACGGTACGGTTTGGGACTGATGTATCCATCTATTGGCCCTTTGAGTACATCAACATTTGCCAGTGGATTCAGCAGCCTGCTGCTCGCAGACTTGATCAGGCTAACCAAGCTGTCAAGTAGCTTAAGAGGATCTACTTGCTCTCCCTCAAAAGCCTTGATGGCCAACTGTACCTCACCCAGCACTGACTTCTAAAAAGTCAGATCCAATAAGTTTTGAGGATCACTGTACATGGAGTATAAAACCTCAGCCATATAGCAGTGTTCACTGGACTTGGTGACTGCGAAATGCAGCCTAAGCTCCTCCCACTGGTCCAAAATGCGTGAAACTGCAGGTTCAATGGAGAGCCAACGTGTGGCACACACCTTGGTTATCTGTAAAGGTTTCTCCCCACAGTTGATGGTCTCATATATGGCATTGTAGGCCTCCCAGCGATTTGGAGAAACTGAAAACCAGTTATAAGTCTCTCGTACAAAGTACTCCACACTACGGGGGATGGTGTCATTGGAAGCGGGACTTACAGCAAGCGGCAGAGAGTGGCACACACAGCGAATAACAACCAGATATTTGAGGCCATACTCCTCCTTCAGAACTTTATGGACCCCATTGTTTTTTTGTTTTTTATAAAGGGGTGGATCAGCTAAATATTGCAGAAAGAATATTGGTTCCATCAATGTAATTGTCTGCATCATTTCCAATCCCCCATATATTTTTGGGGTAAATATATATATCCAAACACACATGCATACATATACACATATATACATACACATACAGTGCCTTGCGAAAGTATTCGGCCCCCTTGAACTTTGCGACCTATTGCCACATTTCAGGCTTCAAACATAAAGATATAAAACTATTTTTTTGTGAAGAATCAACAACAAGTGGGACACAATCATGAAGTGGAACGACATTTATTGGATATTTCAAACTTTTTTAACAAATCAAAACCTGAAAAATTGGGCGTGCAAAATTATTCAGCCCCCTTAAGTTAATACTTTGTAGCGCCACCTTTTGCTGCGATTACAGCTGTAAGTCGCTTGGGGTATGTCTCTATCAGTTTTGCACATTGAGAGACTCAAATTTTTTCCCATTCCTCCTTGCAAAACAGCTCGAGCTCAGTGAGGTTGGATGGAGAGCATTTGTGAACAGCAGTTTTCAGTTCTTTCCACAGATTCTCGATTGGATTCAGGTCTGGACTTTGACTTGGCCATTCTAACACCTGGATATGTTTATTTTTGAACCATTCCATTGTAGATTTTGCTTTATGTTTTGGATCATTGTCTTGTTGGAAGACAAATCTCCGTCCCAGTCTCAGGTCTTTTGCAGACTCCATCAGGATTTCTTCCAGAATGGTCCTGTATTTGGCTCCATCCATCTTCCCATCAATTTTAACCATCTTCCCTGTCCCTGCTGAAGAAAAGCAGGCCCAAACCATGATGCTGCCACCATCATGTTTGACAGTGGGGATGGTGTGTTCAGGGTGATGGGCTGTGTTGCTTTTACGCCAAACATAACATTTGCATTGTTGCCAAAAAGTTCAATTTTGGTTTCATCTGACCAGAGCACCTTCTTCCACATGTTTGTGTCTCCCAGGTGGCTTGTGGCAAGATATCTTTAAGAAATGGCTTTCTTCTTGCCACTCTTCCATAAAGGCCAGATTTGTGCAATATACGACTGATTGTTGTCCTATGGACAGAGTCTCCCACCTCAGCTGTAGATCTCTGCAGTTCATCCAGAATGATCATGGGCCTCTTGGCTGCATCTCTGATCAGTCTTCTCCTTGTATGAGCTGAAAGTTTAGAGGGACGGCGAGGTCTTGGTAGATTTGCAGTGGTCTGATACTCCTTCCATTTCAATATTATCGCTTGCACAGTGCTCCTTGGGATGTTTAAAGCTTGGGAAATCTTTTTGTATCCAAATCCGGCTTTAAACTTCTTCACAACAGTATCTCGGACCTGCCTGGTGTGTTCCTTGTTCTTCATGATGCTCTCTGTGCTTTTAACGGACCTCTGAGACTATCACAGTGCAGGTGCATTTATACGGAGACTTGATTACACACAGGTGGATTGTATTTATCATCATTAGTCATTTAGGTCAACATTGGATCATTCAGAGATCCTCACTGAAATTCTGGAGAGAGTTTGCTGCACTGAAAGTAAAGGGGCTGAATAATTTTGCACGGCCAATTTTTACTTTTTGATTTGTTAAAAAAGTTTGAAATATCCAATAAATGTCGTTCCACTTCATGATTGTGTGTCACTTGTTGTTGATTCTTCACATAAAAATACAGTTTTATATCTTTATGTTTGAAGCCTGAAATGTGGCAAAAGGTCACAAATTTCAAGGGGGCCGAATACTTTCGCAAGGCACTGTACCTATATAGACATACATACTTTTTTAAAGAATATACCTTTATTAATATTCCCCGCAAACCCTACCACCGATCCCCCAATTGGAGTAAACTAATAAACACTTCGGCTTTTACCTTCAATTTATACATCTTATACACATTTTACATTCAGTCTATTTTACAAGAGTTATTTTTTGTTTGTTTTTAGTCCTTCCTCTATTTCTGATGTCCATCCAGTTTGATTTATTTTTGTAACTGTGCTATTTCACAAAAGTTCTGAACATATATACATTTTACAGACCCCGTATGTTCTACATGTTTTATCTTGCTATTAGTCCCACCCTTCAGCTCCATTCAACCTCTCCCATCTATCTCTCAACATCATCCATTTTAGATTTCTATTTGCCATATATTTTTCAACTGTGCTGTGATGCTTCACAAACGACTTGAACCTTTCTATTCTCATAGCTTCTATAAACAAAAACATTTTTCCTAAAATAATTATTACATTATTGATTGATTGACTATGGCTTTTCAAATCACCCAGTATTGCTGTCTGCAGCGTTAGTTCTAGGCAAATGTTGCAATTCTTCAGCCATTCCTGGACCTGTGACCAAAAACGAGCTACATATGGACAATACCAAAATAAATGATCTAATGACTCTGCCTCCTCACAGCAGAATCTGCAGAGCTGGGAAGATTGTATCCCCCCATATATATAACATTCTATTAGTTGCAAGAATTTTGTATTGTAATTTAAATTAAAAATTTTGCATCCGGCGTTGTTTTGCGTATCAATTCATAAACCACGTGCCATGGACCCCATTGTTGGACCCCATTGTTGGACCCCATTGTTGGACCCCATTGTTAATCAGCGTCATAACAGAGGCATTGTCAGTCCCTATCCCCAGGAGTTTCAACACTTCTCGAGGAAAGCCACAACAGCAGGGGCTATAGATTTGGCATCTCCTCCCTCCAACTCAACAAGCCCCAGAAATGTTGATACAGTTGTCTGCTTGGTGTCACTAAACCCCCACCAGGTACATAGAAACCCTTACATCCGTGGACTCATCGAGGAGGAGGCTGAAACGCTGGTCACCCACATCTGCGACCAACTCTTTCAGAAAGTATGGTGCTAGAACACCATTATTCATTTCTGTGCACTTTGTCCTGTGCATTTCGAAGTGGATAGCAACAGTGGAGTCTGAGAAAGCAGCTCTACCTGCTTCTACAATGTGATCACATGCCAGCATGGAACAGTGTTCAGCGATAGCTAATGCCATGGTGGCCTCAGCCTTTATTGCAGTCAATTTTTTTAAACCATAAATGGCAGCTTGTTTTGGGTGGAACTGTTATAAGGCTCTGCCTTTTGAGTATATTTTTGAGTTGCCATGTGTTTTTTTACTTCACTAAGTTTGTAGTAGAATTCAGCCTTCAATACAGGCAGTATGTCCGTGTATCATCTCCAATAAACTGCTTCAACCAGACTTTGAATTCAGGGTTTGATTCCCACTCCTTTCTGTATTTTTGAGTGTACAGTTTAGACTGAGACATGAATATCTTGCCAGCTAGATGTTTAGCTTATGTCACAGAGAGGCACACACACACAGTGGACAAGGTGAATAAGTGACTGAGGCTGTGTGAGTCAAATGCAGTGATTTAATTTTAGACAAAGTGTCACGTTCTGACCTTTATTTCCTTTGTTTTGTATTTATTTAGTAGGGTCAGGGCGTGAGTTGGGTGGGCAGTCTATGTTTGTTTTTCTATGTTTTGGGGTATGTCTATGTTTCGGCCTAGTATGGTTCTCAATCAGAGGCAGGTGTCATTAGTTGTCTCTGATTGAGAATTATACTTAGGTAGCCTGGGTTGCACTGTTTGTTTGTGGGTGATTGTCTATGTTGATGGCTTGTTTCAGCGCAGCTCGCATTAGCTTCACGGTTGTTATTTTGTTTACTGTTTTTGTATAGTGTTTCAGTGTTCAGTTCTTTCTTTAATTAAACATTCAACATGAACACATATCACGCTGCATTTTGGTCCTCCGATCCTTCTCGCCTCTCCTCTTCAGATGAAGAGGAGGACGACCGTGACACAAAGAACATGTTACATTTACTTCCCGCCCTGAATGTAAGCCAGCGGCGGCTTCCCGCATGCACAATTAATTTGCAGTCCGGACGCAGAGGGGTGAACATCTCCTGCTCTGACTGCAGCTGGGAGGGACTGCTGTGTGAGGACTGGGCCGCCTGTGAGTGCTTTGGGACGGGGTGGGGCCCACGGCAGCACCCACTGCTTGTTGAGAAGAGTAAGAACGATACGTGCTTTCATGTCAGAGTCTCCAAAAGTCTCCAATAACACCAGAAAAAGTCACTAGTCAATTTTTTCAAAATGTGTTGCTAGAGGGGACTTAATACTCGCTAAATATAGTGACAAAGTCGCTAAGTTGGGAACACTGGATAAAAAAGTGACGAATTTCCAGCCAAGGGTCCATTTAAAAATCATTCCTTCCTCCCTCTTTTTTAAATGTCTTTTTATTATAAACAAATATCAACAAACAGAGGAATAGTCACATGCAAACAAGCATACATACATACAAACTATTTACATTGCCAGGAATCCTAAACAAACCAATCATATTCATTAATAATACAGCCATCTGTATTTCCTTCCTCCCTCGCCCCCTTGCCCCGCAAGTGTATACTCGTCAGACGTCATGACACGTCATCGGAAGTGTCCACTTAATTTGAGGGCTGAGGGGATTGGGTGTGTCTTTTAACTGTTTAGACCATACATTTATCTACTTCACCAGACAGAGTGTTTGCCAAAATCCCGAAGTATCCCTTTCAGCATGTGCATGTTTATGTTGAGCTGAAACTGAAAGAGGAGCGAGGTGCATTTGACCTAGCAATGATTTTGTATTGTGGTAAATAATGAGTGGTGTGAATGACTGGAAGAGAGAGCCAGAGCCAGAGAGATTGAGACGGGGAGAGAGAGAAGGAGAGAGAAAAGAAGAGCTAGGGAAGGAGAGGGAGGGCGGGAAGGAGAGAGGGAAAGAGGCCGGGAGGGAGTTGGAGAGTGGGGAGAGAGAGTCCGAGAGAGGGTGAAAACCACATGTCAGAGTAGGCCTAGTCCCCATTGGATATAGTGGAATGATGCCGCTGGATGAAAAACAGATGTGCGCTTGGGGAGGGAAGGGGCGGGGCGGGAGATGTATTACTATGAAATCGAGATAAAAAAAAAACGGTTGCTACGACACCAAACCCGCGACATCAAACATTATTCTAGAGCGTAGAACGCTCTCTGCGCTCTACTGGATTCGAAGTGGGGAAAGGTTGGCTTGTTTAGGCCAAGCAAACGAAATAAGAGGAGAGGGGAAAGAAAGCAAAACAGGGGAAATAGCAATGAACTACGTCCGGTACATTAACACGGTCCAGCCGACTGGTCTGAAGTGTATTGACATAACATGAGGTTCAAGGCCAGATTAATGGGACACACACACACACACACACACCATGCACACAGGTCCGCCATAATAGAAAGATTGTCTTCTTTTATTTATTTAATTTGCCTACATTTGATTAAACCTTTATTTAAAGATACAAGTCAGTTAAGAACAAATGTATAACGCCTATTTACCTTGCTTATTTCTCAATAACCTTGCTATGTTGCCTACACATCAATATGGCTAAACTGACATATTCTGTCGATTCCCCCTGAAGAACAGCGCAACTTCACCAGCTATTTAAAAAATGACTTACCTTGATGAAAACAGCTCCTGTTGGATACACACGGTCCTTTTTTTGTTGCAAAATTACCGTGTAGGTCCAGGCTGTCACAAAAAAAACGGTTGCTACGAATGTTTATACTGACTATTGTATCACTGTCTCGCAAGACGAGGGGTGACAGTGGGCTAGGGGTGGAGACTTTGCACCAGTGAAAGTAAACTAATCCTACTCCGGTTGCGTTCGTGCCAAGAACCGGCGGAGACACAAAGTTAAAGGAACGGTCTAGGACTGGCTATGTTGCTAAATCTATTTCAATAATTCGTGAAGTAGGCAACAAGAAATTGTGTTTGTGGAATTAGGCACACTAAAGTGATGTTGTATCTGAAAGGAAAAGGTAAGATGCGTCGATTATCCTAATAGCCCTGGAGGTTTGCTTTTGTTGTCTAGTCAACCATCATTTAAATCAAGGTAGGTTGTTTAGGTTGTTTTTTAGGAGTGATTATTTTCATTAATGACATCTATTGGTCAAGTAACAATCTCTTTAATAGCCTAACAATTGAACAGAAATGGAGTATTGCCATTTCCCTTGACTCCCAGTGCCAAAGGCCTCCAGAGCGCTAGGATGTCAGTGAGCGTGACGACGGACATCAACGCAGATAAACTGACCGACAGACGGCAGGCTCTGCTCGAGAAAGGCGACCAGAAGGTATTGGGGGTGAGCGACGACTATGTAGCTTTTTTTATAGATGGAGATGCTACAGTAGGGGAGGTTATCATTGCATGTTGTGTTCAGCCCTGTGCAATTATAGTGTCCTGTTTTTTCTCTCTCACATTGTTTGAGTCAAATATGTATTTGTACATGACTCATCATATTTACTGTCTCTATAAAGATGACAGACCCTCAGACATTGGTTTGTGGTGAACGCCTGGAACCTAATGTGTTTATGTCAATAAGTCAATCATAAAACCCTTTTTACATCAGCAGTTCCCACAAAGTGGTAACCGGCCTGTGTGTGTGCATGCTTGCATCAGTCTCTGTGTGTGTGTGTGTGTGTGTGTGTGTGTGTGTGTGTGTGTGTGTGTGTGTGTGTGTGTGTGTGTGTGTGTGTGTGTGTGTGTGTGTGTGTGTGTGTGTGTGTGTGTGTGTGTGTGTGTGTGTGTGTGTGTGTGTGTGTGTGTGTGTGTGTGTGTGTGTGTGTGTGTGTGTGTGTGATTGTGTATGTTCGTCTATCTACATATATCTATCTGTGTGTGTCAGATGTCCCAAGTAATGATTGGTGTGATGGTGATGTCCTACTCCCTTCCCCCTCCTCTCCACTGAATTCACAGAGGTCGTGACCTTTGGGGTGCCCTGGTGGAGCGGCGTATCGGTAACCTAGTAACCTAACCTTCACTCATACTCATACTCATACTGACTCATATTTTTGGATGATAGTGAATTACGTTTTGGGGTGGTTCCATAAGTTATTCTATCAAAAGTGTTATTGTGATTACCAGGATTTTTTTAAAGTGTTGCCATCCAATTTCGTTATTGTGTTATCAGATAATCCACTATTTTAACCATTGGTTATGATATTTGATTGACAATTGGGAGTTTTTTATGTCTGGTATGTCTAGTACATAGCAGCAGGAGTCGTTGCCATAGTGATGGAGAAACACAGCAGTATGAAATTGGTGAGTATGAATACCACCACACGGCATGCTCACGTACACACACTGACACTGGTGATGCGCTGGGTGACTCATAACACGCAATCCCCACGGTTAAATCTGCGGGGTGTCCAGGTTTAGGGCAATGACGTATATAAACTCTGGATCGCCGATGCTATTTACTGGCCAATGAGAGGCTTTGAAGCCACCGGTCACCAAAAGCAGTCCTCCATAGAGAGAAATAGTAATGGTGTCTTTTTGTTGGCACTAACTCTGCCATGGTTCATTGGAAAAAGCCTATGGGGGAAATGAATGACGTTATTGTAGGGTTTTTGTTTAAAACCTCTTAAGGATCGGAACCTTTTTTCAACTGCCTGTAGCTCAGGACCTGAAGCAAGGATATGCATATTCTTGATACCATTTGAAAGGAAACACTGAAGTTTGTGGAAATGGGAAATTAATGTAGGAAAATTACATTAGATCTGGTAAAATATAATAGAAATAAAAAACATCCCAAATATACCATCATTTTAGAAATGCAATTAAAAGGCCAGACAGTGATCAGTGTGTGTTCAAAGTTTCAGACTGGTCCAGTGAAGAATTATATCACTACACAATATTTTGTATCAAGTTTGCCAGAAGTTTGACCAAATGTGCAGAATTGGTTCATTTATAAATGTTCAAGTACATTCAAACTTTATTTAACTGGGCAAATCATTTAAGAACAAATTCTTATTTTGCCATGACCACGTTCCCCCGGCCAAACCGTCCCCTAACCCGGACGACGCTTGGCCAATTGTGCGCTGCCCTATGGGACTCCCGATCACTTCCGGGTGTGATACAGCCCAGAATCGAACCAGGGACTGTAATGACACGTCTAGCACTGAGATGCAATGCCTTAGACCGCTGCGCCACATGGGAGCCTAACATCACCTTACACAACTATAGAGAGCATACAAAAAATGCTATGGTAATAAAAAATGTACGTTTACACACTCCCAGGAATGTCATACATGATGGATCATTAGCTTCCCTACAGAAAAGACACTAACCTTCACACATCTAGATGGCTGGACGGGGTGGGTGTGGAGCCCGAGACAGCAGGGGGGGGGTCAAACTGTAGAACTCAGTTCCTACATTTGAATATGAAAATGGATTTTATCAAACAAAACTACGCTACATGTTATCTCTGGGACCCTCAGTAATTGAAATCAGAGCAAGATTACTGAATGTAAGTACATTATTTACCTTCAGAGGTGAATGTACCAAACCAGTTGCCATGACAAAAGCATTTTGTTGTTGTGCACTATCCTCAAACAATAGCATGGTATTTTTTCGCTGTAATAGCTACTGTAAAATGGAAACTGCAGTTAGATTAACAATAACAATAAGTATAATTTAAAAGTCTGCATTAAGGTGTCTGTAATATAATAGACATGGCCAAAACTAAAGTAGACATTTATAAACGCATTTCTATAGCTTCCAAAAATATTTTTTTACCAGGATGTTGGAGTGCCAAGATGGAGGTACTGTGTCTTCAAAACAGCGCCCCCTGTCATCTAGTGTTTATATATAAATCATTAGTTTAGAGTTATGAAATATTTTGCAAATAAAGGGGCAGGTAGGTGGCAGTCGGGTTGAATAAAGAGAAAAGAATATATAAACAAATCTATAAATGTATCATTGTTGCGCAATTTATATCTAGGTCTATAGACTACATTGAGGTTTTTCTTTCATGTTTTTGGCATTAGTTACAAAAGCCTAAACTTTAAGGCCTAACTTTAGGCGCACCAAAAATCCTACACGCCAAATGTTTTTTGGAACACACATCGAACCAAAAAGGACAAATACCCGGAGTTTAATTTTTTTTTAAAGAAAAGCTGCATAATAGAGAATTGAAAATACAGAGAAGGGTGGGCCAGAAAAGTCATGTTTGGGAAAGATTTGTTCAGATCGGTTTAATAGAAAGTGAAATCTGGACACTAACTGTAGGTTTATAACTTCTCACATAGTCTTAATATTAACTCCTGCTGAATTAAGCATTTCTTCAGTAAAATTATACACCAAATGTATATTTTGACTCGGGAACAAGAAGTAGAGAAATATGATTGATTCATTTCAGAATCTTGACAGAATGTGAATGCACAGTCTGTAGAGCAGCGATCTATCAGTGTAATTAAAGCTGATAGTATTTCAACTACAAAAGCTGAAATAAATCATAAATATGAAATCTTATCAGAAACGTGTTGGGTCATATTCACAGATTTCAATTTCCTTACAACCGGTCAAACTGATTCTGGTGAGCAAGGGTTTATTTAGTTTACATATAATGACAGAAGAGAAGCTGCATGTATCCAATTATAGACAAGTTGACTCCCAAATATCCTACCAAAATTATAAGCAGAAACATATCTAAATTAGGCACAAAAAAATTCCATCTCTGACTCTAGCCTACAGCACATGTATTTATTTATTTGTGGGTCGGGTGCTGGCCTCAGATTTTCACTTTATCACAGGTAGTCACACACACAAACACCCTACGTTATAAAAATGTACATGATGATCAATGAGGTCTGGCAAGATAGCCCTATTTGGTAAAAGACCAAGTACATGACAAGAACAGCTCAAATAAGCAAAGAGAAACTATAGTCCATCTTTAAGACATGAAGGTCAGTCAATCCGGAAAATTTGAAGAACATTGAAAGTTACTTCAAGTGCAGTCGCAAAAACCATCAAGCGCTATGATGAAACTGGCTCTAATGAGGACCGCCACAGGAAAGGAAGACGCAGAGTTACCTTTGCTGCAAAGGATAAGCTCATTAAAGTTAAATGCACCTCAGATTGCAGCCCAAATAAATACGTCACAGAGATCAAGTAACAGACACATCTCAACATCAACTGTTCAGAGGAGACTGCGTGAATCAGGCCTTCACTATGTGAAAATGGTGCTGACAGCTCTTAGAAAACTCTGCAGTATTATAATTTTTGATCTATTATTTCTTACATTATTAGCCCAATGCTGTTCATTGACTAGGCGCGCACACCACCCACCGCTTCCGAGTATATTACTTGCTAATGTTCAGTCTCTGGATAATAAAGTTGACAAGCTTAGAGCGAGGATTTCTTTGCAGAGAGACATCAGGGATGGTAACATATTTTGTTTCACAAAACATGGCTCTCTCGGGATAAACTGTCTGAGCCCATCCAGCCAGTTGTGTTCTCAGTTCATTGCGCAGACAGGAATAAATATCTCTCTGGGAAGAAGTGCGGGGGTGTATGTTTCATGATTAATGACTCATGGTGGGATGTTGATAACATACAGGAAGTCCTTTTGTTCACCCGACCTAGAATATATCACAATCAAATGCCGACCGTATTATCCCCCAAGGGAATTCTCTTCGGTTAAAGTCATAGCCGTGTATATCCCCCCTCAAGCCGATACCACAATGGCCCTCAAATAACTTCACTGGACTTTATGCAAACTGGAAACCACATATCCCGAGGCCGCATTTATTGTAGCTGGAGATTTTAGGAAAGGCTTCCAAAGTTCTATCAACACATTGACTGTAGTACTTACGCTGCTAAAACACTCGACCACTGCTACCAGTGCTAAGGACTATTCAACACTGGTCTGAACAATTGGAATCCACGCTTCAAGATTGTTTTGATCACGTGGACTGGGATATGTTCCCGGGTAGCCTCCAATAATAACATGGACGATTCTACTGATACGGTGACTGAGTTTATCAGGAGGTGTATAGGATATGTTGTACCCACTGTGACTATTAAAATCTACTCTAACCAGAAACCTGGACAGATGTTAGCATTCACGCAAAACTGAAAGTACGAACCATCACAAGGTAACTGGGAATATGGCAGAATACAAACAGTGTAGTTATTCCATCAGAAAAGCAATCATACAGGCAAAACATCAGTATAGAGACAAAGTGGAGTTGCAATTCAACGGCAGACAATCACGGACTACAAAAGGAAAACCAGCCACGTCGCGGACACCAACATCTTGCTTTCGGACAATCTAAACACTTTCTTCGCCCGCTTTGAGGATAACCCAGTGCCACCAATGCGGCCCGCTACCAAGGACTGTGGTCTCTCCTTCCCCCGTGGCCAATGTGAGTAAGACATTTAAGCGTGTTAACCCTCGCAAGGCTGCCGGCCCAGACGGCATCCCTAGCCGCGTCCTCAGAGCATGTTTACTGACATTTTCATTCTCTCTCTATCCCAGTCTGCTGTATCCATGCTTCAAGAATGGCCCCCATTGTTCCTGTACCCAAGAAATCAAAGGTAACTGAACTAAATGACTATCGCCCTTCAGCACCGACTCCTTTCATCAAGAAGTGCTTTGAGAGACTAGTCAATTATCATATTTAACGGTAAAACATTTATCCTCCTAGTGGATAGAGAGCAGGTCGGGGAGAAATGACCGTGTTCTCCACAATTGAAGCAGAGGCACAGATTCCTCCTCCTCCTATGCTCTGCCTCCATCGGCTCTGGCCACGGAGCAGGGGTAGCCATGGGCTCTGAATTCCACGCAGGTCTTCTTCTGGACCGCAGGAGATTGTCCAACCGGATCACCATGCTGATGAGCTGGTTGAATGGCAGGTTGTCATCACGGCAGGCTAACTCCAGCTGTACCTCCTCCCGTAGTCCGCTGCGGAAAACTGTGACCAGAACCAACTCGTTCCATCCGGTGGAGGCTGCGACGGTCCGGAACTCCAGGGCGAACTCCGAGGCGGTCCTAGATCCCTGGAGTAGTCGGAGTAGATGCTCACCCTCCTCACGGCCCTCCACAGGATGATCAAACACTGAGTGGAAGAGGAGGGTGAAGCGCTCATAGGACGCGACCTCGGGTCCACCTATCTCCCAGACCGCGCAACCCAGTCCAGAGCCCGTCCGGTCAGTGCCGAGATGGCAACCCTGTCTCTTCTGGAAACAGCCCCGGCATAGTGAGCGAGGTACAGGTCACATTGTAGAAGGAACCTCTTGCATCTTGCTGGTGCGCCGTTGAAGCACTGCGGGAGGAACAGGGGTATTCCACGGACCGACTCCAATGGAACAGAGGTAGGTCGTGATGTGGGAGCTGGTACCGGGATCGGTGCTGGAGACTGGAGGGACTGCATACTCCCCTCCAAGCACAGGATGGTTGCCAGAACACTGTTCATGGTGATACCGAGTCTGAGTCTGGAGAGACAGTCTTCGTGGTGCTGTACTGTCCCTACAATGGTCGCCAGCTCGGCCTTTCCTGCTGTCTCCATTTCGGGGTTGGTTATTCTGTCACGCGGGTATAAAAGATTTGGAAACAGGCGCAGGAATACACAATAAGGGTTTTAATACACCCAAAACAAAACACGAATACAAAACACTGGGCTGTACCCAAACAAAAGAGCAAGGGTAAACCTTGTTGAACGACATGGGACGATACCCGTAATACACAAAATATGAAGCACGCAGCATAACAGCTGCACCAACTCATAGGTACTCAAATGACCAACGGATATGGGAACAATAACCGACAAAGGCAGAGGGAACAGAGGGCACATATATAACATACTTATCAGGGGAAATGGGAACCAGGGGTGTCTAATCAGACAAGACAGTCCGGGGTTGATGATAATGAATCCCGTTCAGTGAAGCCTAGAAAGCCGGTGACGTAGACCTCCGGAACTGGTGAACAGAATGAGTAGCAGTACCAGGGGTCATCCATGACAGATTTGTTTAACCCCTCTAGGGTATGTGGGACGCTAGCGTCCCACCTGGCCAACATCCAGTGAGATTGCAGAGCGCCAAATTAAAATACAGAAATACTCATTATAAAAATTCAGAAAACAAAACATATTTTACAAAGGTTTAAATATTAACTTCTTGTGAATCCAACCACAGTGTCAGATTAAAAAAATATGTTTTCTTCAGTAATCCACAGGCTCAAACGCAGTCAAAACAGGCAGACAAAATAAAATCCAAATTGTACCCGTAAAGTTCATAGAAACATGTCAAATGATGTTTATATTCATACCTCAGGTTGTTTTTAGCCTAAATGATCTATAATATTTCAACCGGACAACAACGTTGTCAATATAAAAAGTAAACAAGAAAGGCACTCTCTCGGGATTGCGCATGAAAAAGCTCTGTGAAACGTCAGGGTCCACTCATTCAGACTGCTCTTACTCCCTCATTTATCAGAATACAAGCCTGAAACAATTTCTAAAGACTGTTTACATCTAGTCGAAGGCATAGGAACTGCAATTTGAGTCCTAAATTACAAAACCAAAAATAAAACTACTTCCTGAATGAATTTTTCTCAGGTTTTCACCTGCCAAATCAGTTCTGTTATACTCAGACACTATTTTAATAGTTTGGGAAAATTTTGAGTGTTTTCTATCCAAATCTACCAGTTATATGCATATCATAGGCCGTTTGATTTGGACATGCTTTTCATCCAAAATTCCGAATGCTGCCCCCTACCCTAGAGAATAACTTTTTTGGTTACTACATGATTCCATATGTGCAGTGGTGGAAAAAGTACCCAATTGTCATACATAAAAAAGTCATTGTAAAAGTCACCCTGTAAAATACTACTTGAGTAAAAGTCTGAAAGTATTTGGTTTTAAATGTACTTAAGTATCAAAAGTAAAATCATTTAAAATGTCTTATATTAAGGAAACCAGACAACACGATTGTCCTGTTTTTTAAATGTACAGAAAGCCAGGGTCAACAGTTCAACACTCAGACATAATTTACAAACAAAGCATTTGTGTTTAGTGAGTCTACCAGATCAGAGGCAGTAGGAATGACTAGGGATGTTTTCTTGATAAGTGCGGGAATTAGCCAATTTTCCTGTCCTGCTAAACATTCAAAATGTAACGAGTACTTTTGGGTGTCAGGGTAAATGTAAGGAGTAAAAAGTACATAATTGTTTTTAGGAATGTAGTGGAGTTAAAGTAATAGTTGTCAGAAATATAAATAGTCAAGTAAAGTACAAATACCCCCCAAAAACTACATAAGTAGTACTTAAATTTATTTTTACTTAAGTACTTTACACCACTGCATATGTGTTATTTCATAGTTTTGATGTCTTCACTATTATTCTACAATGGAGAAAAAAGTTTAAAAATAAAGAAAAACCCATGAATGAGAAGGTGTGTCCAAACACCCCCCCCCCTTTCAGTACCTCAGATGTTCAGTTATGGAGTAAAGTCGTCCCTCCTTCTCTTCACCATCATCCAGATCTCCATCTCCTCAACGCTCTCTTACATCCTGTACGTGGAGAGGAGGCGTTACGGACCATACTCAGAAAGACAGACGGGAAAATACATTTAAAGGGGAATTTCAGTATTTCCTTCAATTTACAGTTGTAGATTACAAGGTTACCATGTACATTATATGTATTATTTATTAGGATCCCCATTCAGCAGATACTCTTCCTGGGGTCCAAACAGGGTTAAAATAATTAGATCACAGAAAAACACAACAGCCTACATCATAAAGAAAACAAGAAATCATAAAATACATTATTACTATATTATTGCAAATGTACAATATAAAATCCACAATACAGCAACATGACAATGTGCATGTGTGTGTAGAGCACATGTAGATTACAGATTACAGTGTGTCCTGGCCCATAGACTACTTTCCAGGTTCGGAACCATCTAACATGAAGTTGTAAAACGCTTCCCCTTTAATATTTTGTTCAGCACTGTAATATTCGTTATTATCTGGGGTATTATTGCTTAATTACCGTGATCATATTATTCATGGGTTGTGGTGGGATATATATATAATATACCAAAAATGTATATTTTGGTTTCATCTGACCATATGACATTCTCCCTATCTTCTTTTGGATCATCCAAATGCTCTCTAGCAAACTTCAGACGGGCCTGGACATGTACTGGCTTAAACAGGGGGACACGTCTGGCACTGCAAGATTTGAGTTCCTGGCGGCGTAGTGTGTTACTGATGGTAGGCTTTGTTACTTTGGTCCCAGCTCTCTGCAGGTCATTCACTAGGTCCCCCCGTGTGGTTCTGGGATTTTTGCTCACCGTTCTTGTGATCATTTTGACCCCACGGGGTGAGATCTTGCGTGGAGCCCCAGATCAAGGGAGATTATCAGTGGTCTTGTATGTCTTCCATTTCCTAATAATTGCTCCCACAGTTGATTTCTTCAAACCAAGCTGCTTACCTATTGCAGATTCAGTCTTCCCATCCTGGTGCAGGTCTACAATTTTATTTCTGGTGTCCTTTGACAGCTCTTTGGTCTTGGCCATAGTGGAGTTTGGAGTGTGACTGTTTGAGGTTGTGGACAGGTGTCTTTTATACTGATAACAAGTTCAAACAGGTGCCATTAATACAGGTAACGAGTGGAGGACAGAGGAGCCTCTGAAGTTACAGGTCTGTGTACTTATTTCCCACCATAATTTGCAAATAAATTCATTAAGAACCCTACAATGTGATTTTCTGGATTTGTTTCCCTCATTTTGTCTGTCATAGTTGAAGTGTACCTATGATGACAATTACAGGCCTCTCATCTTTTTAAGTGGGAGAACTTGCACAATTGGTGGCTGACTAAATACTTTTTTGCCCCACTGTATATGCACATTTGTCATTTTGTGCCACCAAAAGAGGCATGTATTAAGATCAATATAGGGCATTGCTACCACCTAGTGGACATTATAAATTGTAAGACAAAAGCAAAAAACAAATCTGGCCATTCATCTCAGGCGCTGTCCAACGGTTGTGTTGGTTGGTTGGCACCGGCACCTTGATGAGCAAGCTAGATTGCTACAGGAACAGTTAGGTGTTTAAAAAGTAACGTAATTACAACGAATTAAGTCCATACAATACATATTTGGTGATACTATAGAAAGGTAGCAAGCTACTTTAGTTAGTTCACCCCTATATGTAGAGGGAAGATAGCTAAGTGCTGCAATTAGCTAGCTACCTGAACTTGATGTGCTAGTTTCTAGTAACGTTAGCAGAGTAGTTAGATAGCTTTGATATTTTACCCATTCTGCGTGTTTATCTTTTGTAATACACACCACCTGTTCTTTGTCACAGCTATGGAGAGAACCCCAGCGAGGGATCTCTGATCAAATGAAAAATGAAAACAAGCATTTCTTATTGGACAAGTTCAGGTAGTCCCTCCCGTATCCTCAAATTTCGGCCCATTTGCTTACATTTCGTGCCTAGTAAATACCGCCCTGATGTACTCAAATGGGGTAGACAGAAGGAGATATGTGAGGTATAAGAAGTCCTGTGGGCAGTTTGGGGCCACCCTCTGGTAAAAACCAGGATCATATTTACTCACTAGGCATAAACGGAAGCAAATAGGCCGAAATGGTACTATCTGAACTTGTCCAATAAGAAACACTTGTTTACGTTTTCCCTTGCACAATGTTTTGAAACGTTTTTCTACAGTGCGACCCTGCTCGTCTCAGGGTGGGGTAGGAGAGGTAAAATAGAACTTAATTGAGACTTCACCCAAGCACTGTAGCAACTGGACCGTTATGCCTCCTAAGTGTTTTTACTCTGCAGTTAGGGTTTCAGCATCATCCTCAACATACCACCACTAGCTCTGACTTTGGCAATGAATGTCATTTTTCCTAATTCACCTTCAAGTTCGATCTACTCCTCCCACTTTCCTCAGCTCTCGTCTTGTGTCCTCTCTCCTGCTCTTCTCTCATTCCTCTCCTCCCCTCCCACCCAGGAGATAGATATCTGGGGCCAGACTCTGGTGAACGAGGCCCGTGAAGGCAACATGTTGAGGATCACGCGGGCGTTCCACCCAGTCTTCACCGAACAGCTCACCACCAAGCTGGCCTACCTGACCAGCAAGGCTCACGCCTAGAGGAACAAGTAAAAGAAGAAGACTTTGAAGTGTGTCCTAAATGGCACCCTATACCCTAGTGCACTACTTTTGACTAGGTCCATAGGGAATTAAATAAACACTACTTTTCACCGGGGCCCGGGATAACACTTGAAGTTCATAGTTATTTTAGTTATTTTGCGTGTGGTATATAAGCCTAATGCTAGTACATAAAAAAAAAGTCGAACAAATAGACAACGGGAGATGAGGATATGAAAATAAAGGTTGGTATAAAATACATTTGGGGCTGTCGACTGCCAAATTTGTTTGGTATTTTATTCTGCCTCTATACAACTTTGTATGTGTTGTTTGTTGACAACCTTGTCATTTACGAAGTTTCTTGGAACAGATTCCTTTTGGAACGTTCCACAAATTATACCCACCCGATAGAGGCGCAACCAAGAAGACTAGTAATACGTCGGGACTGCATCAGATCTGTGTGGTTTAAGATCTGAAAAGTCCAAACGAGAGGATGTGTGGTTAGAAATAATGATGCAGTTCGTTGGGGGTACAAATAAATGGTACTGAAATGTATTTCAGTTGAATACGGCTCATACAGGAGTATTGAAATTATATAGTAGATATAATTGAAAAACAGCAGTGAAAAGAACAATTGTGGATATACAGGTGCAGTTGGGTAGAGGAGAAATTAAAACATTAATTCGAAAAAAATGGGTTAGATCGCTGGCAGAGACAATGGGATGGAAGTAGTAAAGGAAGACGTTTTTATAGTACAAGGAAATCTGTACTGGAGATGGTGTCATATAATGAGAACAGAAGGGAGGAGGTTATGTTGTGTAGAATGAGATTCGGGCATATGGGATTGAATTTATCTTTTGAAATTGATAGGGGAACATGGTACTGGAATGTGTAATGGCTATATAGGTAGAGGAAACGGTTGAACATGTATTACCATTTTGTGGAATGTGTGTAGGTTGTTTGACAGGGCCAGAGGTTGGACGGGTGTGGGTGGTATTTTGGGTGGGGGTGATGTGAGGTTTGTACAGAGTTATTTTATTAGAAATCCGGGGTTAGTTAAGAGAACATCGTGGCATAGATAGGTCTTCACACTCCAGTACAGTAGGTGGCGCTTTGTCAGTTAATTGCGATTCGCCAATAAAACTTATGATGAAGAAGAAAGGCAACGCAACTACTGCAGTACGTTTTGAGTTGGCCTGCCTACTTACTATATCCTGGAAACTTCCGTTAGAAACTTACTTTTTTTTCTTGCCATATGTAAGACATAGGCTACATTGTAGCCAATATGTTCCTGTCCGTAAAGTGGCCGGTTTAGATTGTTGTAGCATATATTTTTTGCAGTGAAACCATATTCAACTAAATTTAAAGACGTTGGATGTTTTTATTTTTTTACTTTCAATAAGGCGTCTGAAAAAAATGAAAGTGTGTTTCGTCGTGTGTGTGCTGAGCACGGTGGTAGTTTCTTGTTCGGGAGAAAATAGTCGCTTCGAGAAGTCATTCAACTATTCCCCGGGAATGATGCAATTCCTCCGGGAGACGCTCACGGATTTGTCCGAGGAGGCGCACGGTTACCTGGTCCACCTTCTCGGGGCAAGGTCCGTTGAAAATGCACAGAAGGTGAGGAACAAAGAATAGCCGGCTCTAAGTTTAGTAAGAATTTATGATTCGAAGTCTAATAATTCAAATTAGGTAGGTGCAAGTAGTAACAACTCGGCCATATACGGGAACCCTTATGCACAGCTTGTTTTAGTTCCGGATTTAGTGACCCATGTGTTTGCCTCAAACAGAACCCTCTCAACTCTCTCTCGACCCTCCTATCAGTGTTTCTTTCAGGTGGTCAAGTATCTGGCTGAGGCAGCGGCCAGTGGAGCGAATGTGGTTATGAAGTACCTCGCCCAGTTCCTGATGGCAGCAGGAGTTGATGGTAAAACAGCTGGGATCATTCGTTATAATATTAAAGGCAAAACAGATGTTAGATCAACACTCCTATTCCCACTTTAGGAATACAGACCCAGAAAGCTATTGCAATACTCTAGTCAGTCACCAACACTGTTCCCAGAGAGCTAAAGCATGTCACGTGCAGGCCTTTTGTTTCAGCCCAGCACTAACACACCGAATCAATGTCTCGATGATTGGGTGTGTTAGAGCAGGGCTGGAGCAAAAACCTGCACAACCTGTGGCTCCCCAGGACCAGGGCTGATAACCAGTGCACTATTCAATAATGGAACAGACAGTTGTCAACACAAAAATAATAATTTCAAATAAGTCATTCTATTGATTGATCCCACATCGTGCAACATCTCAACACACAACCCATATACAGTGCGATGGTACATTGTCATTTACTGTAACTGTTCTCTGTAGACACACAACACAAAACCGGATGAAAGTCTGACCTGCCATGGGAGCCCTTTACCCACTGACAGACATGCCCTGGATTAGGTGTGTGTGCGCGCCAGATGGGGAAAGCTTTTTCTCCACATTGCCAACAGTAACCTACTAGGCGTTGTGACTATAACTACCGGTACAATAATTACATGGCAACTTACTAAAACCACATTTTTGCCAAGTCTTGGAATGGAGACAAGTAAAAAGGGAGCATTTTAAGATTGCTAGGCCAGAAAATGCACTAATATCATGTGTATCTATTTCTTTCTCTCCTCCAGTTGAAATGCCTGTTAACAGTATCACCCCAGATGCTGTGGTCTATATCGGTCAGTGGCTTCTGCTGGCTCTCATTGGCTACTGGCTGCTGTCCCTGGCCTTCCGATGGGTGGCGTCCACTCTGAGGCGGGTCCTGTGGCTACTGAAGCTGGGTGTGGTTTTAGGACTGTTTTGCCTGATCCTGAGTGACAGCAGTGCTGGAACGGAGACTACGGCGCTGCGATTGGCCGGCCTGGTGAGCGTCTGCGTCCTATTGGGTATCGGGCATTCTGGCACCGGGGGCGACAAAACCTACCTGGAGGATCAAGTGAGGGTGCTAGAGAGACGAGTGAGAGAAATGGAGAGGAGGAAAGAGAAGTGAGGGGTGGCTGGATGGGAACTGAAAGGCCTTGTTTTGTACATTAACCTAGGTCTAGGATCGTAACAAGGACGTTGTACATAAAGTTTAAAAACAAATGGTATCGTTTCGCATAATGAAGCACTTTGCCTTTTTCATAAAGATCTTAGTTAATGTGTGTGAGAAACAGAATTGACAGCAAATATGATTAGCTTGTTTTAAAGGAAACAGGCAGACAGAGTATTGTGTTTTCTGTTTATTGAGGTGGACCTATGCATGTCCTACAATAAATGCTTTTGATATTCGCAGAATAGAAACACTAAACATTCCATAAGGTCTCGTGATATGTCATTGGAAATCATATTTTCTTCATGTCTACACGGATCACCTTTCATTCTCACGCCTTTCCAGTTATGGCAGCATACAACACAAACAAGTTCTCAAATAAAACAAAACTGATGCATACTTCCTATTACCTACATTTGAGATCTGTCCATTCCTTTTAAAGTGTGTTGGGGGATGAGACAGTTGGTGAGAAAAGCAGTTTTGGGAAGAACGTTTTAAGTAACTCCAAAAGTTTAAGTGTAATCAAGAGGCCTTCTCATCTGCCCTTCTCCAATTGAGATTTTTTTCCTTGACCAACTAGGGCCAGGAGTTTACTGTTCTGGTTACATGGTCTGGAAATGACCTCTCCCTAAATATAATCATGTAAAATACATTTCTCACCCCCTGACTTGACATGGGGTACATTCATTAGGAACCTAATGGAAGCAACCAGGTTGAAACGGGTAGGGACTAACTGAATTTGTCCCAAAAAGTTGTTACTGTTTGCTTCAATGTGCACATATGAAGACACCCCAGGACAAGGCGGCACCTGATGCGTTTGTGTGATAAGGTTTAAGCAAACGACTAGATTAAATTCGAGGAGTGAAATCGGGGGAGGAGCAACTGCGACAGCCAAAAGTTTGGGCACGTGGTTTTGCACCAAATCTCAGACGAACATAACAGTGTTGCCATTGTTATGAAAGTATTTCTTTAACGTTAAAAATAATCACGTCTCCAACTCCCATATCACACAATCATAATTTGAAATCATGCGGGTGTACATTGTACAAACAATGAGACTCGTAATCACATTCATTTTGTATATATCCACTGTATACATAAATCAAGGCAAAGTTGGTTCCTGTTTCAGTCATGTCTTTGGTCACGTTCGTGTGGGTCAAACAAAAACAACCTGATTGGTTGACTATAGAGCCTCCCACAATGCAGGTGATGGCTGCAGGAGGAAGTTGGTGAAGAGCAACTGCAGAAACTTGCAGTCAAAACCATGACCTTTTTTTGTAAAGCTCATGCAGTTGACATTTAGGCACAAGTGGGATCATTTTTACCCCCATAATGCATCACATTTTGAAAGGTGGTGGCCACTGACTTGACAAAAGTGATCCGCTCGAACTGTCTGTAAAACCTTCAGGAGTGCGTCATTATTTAAGAGACAAATAGGATTTTATATTTAAATACCAAAATGAGCCTTTTAAACCAAGATGATGCGTGTTGCAAATGGCACCCTATAGTACACTACTTTTGAGGGGGATGCAGACTATGTATAACGTCTTAATAAAATAGCACCCTCCCAGTGTATTAATAAGTTAACTACATACCCACCCTGTTGAAATGACAGCAGTTTCATATGTAGAACTAAAATGATACACCATGCATATAATGAAAAACGGCTATACTTTGGGAAGTAAAGGCATATATATATTACACACTTTAAATATACACAACAGGAAGTGGCTACCTGACTGGCGGAGAGCTTTACTTGGTCTACCGAGTGGATGATGATTTGTCCTAGCATCTTCTGATTGTATGATTAGGAGTGATGTGGGTTCTGATTGGATTATGATACACTTAGAAAAAACATTTCCAAAAAGTTCTTCGGCTGTCCCTATTTTTGGTTCCAGTAGAACCCTGAAAGGCAGTTATCGGTTGTGTTCCTCTCCTCAGACAAATGCCAGATCTTACAACTATTGGATAGCTATTTTACGTATCAGCTAACCACATGTTATCGACTGTGCACGACGGCACAGCCGATGACGTGGCACGCTACCATTGGTTGATGCATGCAGCGCCTCCGCAGGGGAACACGACCAGTGTTAAATTGGTGAAAGCCCTCAATGGCGCTGCCCATGCCAATACTGCCTTTTGGCCACTAGAGGCCTCTATCATTCTATGAGCTACATTCCAATTATCTTGTACACTCCCCTTCTAAAAATAAATGGACTGGGAATATGGTGGAAACTCCCTCCAAGACATTTTTTTGCACCAATCCAATGCATGAGAGGGAGTGGATCTGTGCACACTTCTGGAGAAGGGTAGGGATCTGATTCAGTTTGACACGTTTTCCCCCCGCCCAGACATTTTGACTGACTTCATCACAGCTGTACAGGAAAAAGTCTTTTTAAAATGATCTCCTTTCCTTCACTAATATCCCATTTACACAGGGACAAAAAAAACAACTTAAAATTTGGTTACTTTCGTTTTTGTATACGTGAAAGGGGTACATTTAAAAAAATAAAAAACACTGAGACCTATTAAATTTGCCTTTTTAAAAGGTATAATAATAATGTCTTATGTCAGAAAACAGTATAACACTCACCAGAAAAGGATGGATAGGTGATTTGAGGGGCAATGTCTAGGTCACAGTCACATCTACAACATACTGCTTCCTCTTCTATCCCTCCCCATTTATATAAGTGGTCACAGTCAAGGAGATGAGCAAAGGAAGCCATTGAACCGTATTCGGGACGGAGCCGTGGCAACATTACTAAGGCCGCTCTGATTGGACCGATGACAGGCGTTCTACAGGAAGTTGGTGGGGGCGTTTTTTCCTGAGTCGATGTTGAACTGGAAGGCTCCGTCTGTGGAGTGCAGAGCTTCAGAGGTGGGCGGGGGGACCTGGGGGGAAGACGGAGGAACAATGTCAGAAGCTGTGTGTATGAGTGTGAGAGAGTGTGTGTGTGTGTAAGAGAGAGTGTGTGTGTGTGTGTGAGTGAGTGAGTGACTGACCTGGGGTGGTGGATGGGCAAGGAGGGGATCAGCAGGAGACATGTTCTCCATCTTTATCTCCTCATTCCCTGAGGGGGCGCTGTACATCACCGGTGCATACCCCTGAAACACACACAGTTACGCAAGCTTCCACACACACACACACACAAACTACACTCTGAGATGAGAAGGATCAAAACCAGAGTGGAATATGACAGCCACAAAGGAAAAGAGAGAAATACCATTGGCGCCACAGGGTACTGGTTAGGTGGCCCACTCTACTGTTAGTGGTCAGAGGAGACACAGGGTACTGGTTAGGTGGCCCACTCTACTGTTAGTGGTCAGAGGAGACACAGGGTACTGGTTAGGTGGCCCACTCTACTGTTAGTGGTCAGAGGAGACACAGGGTACTGGTTAGGTGGCCCACTCTACTGTTAGTGGTCAGAGGAGACACTGGTTAGGGGCCCACTCTACTGTTAGTGGTCAGAGGAGACACAGGGTACTGGTTAGGTGGCCCACTCTACTGTTAGTGGTCAGAGGAGACACAGGGTACTGGTTAGGTGGCCCACTCTACTGTTAGTGGTCAGAGGAGACACAGGGTACTGGTTAGGTGGCCCACTCTACTGTTAGTGGTCAGAGGAGACACAGGGTACTGGTTAGGTGGCCCACTCTACTGTTAGTGGTCAGAGGAGACACAGGGTACTGGTTAGGTGGCCCACTCTACTGTTAGTGGTCAGAGGAGACACAGGGTACTGGTTAGGTGGCCCACTCTACTGTTAGTGGTCAGAGGAGACACAGGGTACTGGTTAGGTGGCCCACACTGTTAGTGGTCAGTCAGGTGGCCCACTCTACTGTTAGTGGTCAGAGGAGACACAGGGTACTGGTTAGGTGGCCCACTCTACTGTTAGTGGTCAGAGGAGACACAGGGTACTGTTAGTGGTCAGAGGAGACACAGGGTGGCCCACTCTACTGTTAGTGGTCAGAGGAGACACAGGGTACTGGTTAGGTGGCCCACTCTACTGTTAGTGGTCAGAGGAGACACAGGGTACTGGTTAGGTGGCCCACTCTACTGTTAGTGGTCAGAGGAGACACAGGGTACTGGTTAGGTGGCCCACTCTACTGTTAGTGGTCAGAGGAGACACAGGGTGGCCCCACTCTACTGTTAGTGGTCAGAGGAGACACAGGGTACTGGTTAGGTGGCCCACTCTACTGTTAGTGGTCAGAGGAGACACAGGGTACTGGGTACTGGTGGTCAGGTGGCCCACTCTACTGTTAGTGGTCAGAGGAGACACAGGGTACTGGTTAGGTGGCCCACTCTACTGTTAGTGGTCAGAGGAGACACAGGGTACTGGTTAGGTGGCCCACTCTACTGTTAGTGGTCAGAGGAGACACAGGGTACTGGTTAGGTGGCCCACTCTACTGTTAGTGGTCAGAGGAGACACAGGGTACTGGTTAGGTGGCCCACTCTACTGTTAGTGGTCAGAGGAGACACAGGGTACTGGTTAGGTGGCCCACTCTACTGTTAGTGGTCAGAGGAGACACAGGGTACTGGTTAGGTGGCCCACTCTACTGTTAGTGGTCAGAGGAGACACAGGGTACTGGTTAGGTGGCCCACTCTACTGTTAGTGGTCAGAGAGAGACACAGGGTACTGGTTAGGTGGCCCACTCTACTGTTAGTGGTCAGAGGAGACACAGGGTACTGGTTAGGTGGCCCACTCTACTGTTAGTGGTCAGAGGAGACACAGGGTACTGGTTAGGTGGCCCACTCTACTGTTAGTGGTCAGAGGGGACACAGGGTACTGGTTAGGTGGCCCACTCTACTGTTAGTGGTCAGAGGGGACACAGGGTACTGGTTAGGTGGCCCACTCTACTGTTAGTGGTCAGAGGGGACACAGGGTACTGGTTAGGTGGCCCACTCTACTGTTAGTGGTCAGAGGGGACACAGGGTACTGGTTAGGTGGCCCACTCTACTGTTAGTGGTCAGAGGGGACATAGGGTACTGGTTAGGTGGCCCACTCTACTGTTAATGGTCAGAGGGGACACAGGGTACTGGTTAGGTGGCCCACTACTGTTAGTGGTCAGAGGAGACACAGGGTACTGGTTAGGTGGCCCACTCTACTGTTAATGGTCAGAGGGGACACAGGGTACTGGTTAGGTGGCCCACTCCACTGTTAATGGTCAGAGGGGACACAGGGTACTGGTTAGGTGGCCCACTCCACTGTTAGTGGTCAGAGGAGAGGCACAGTTAGATTGTAGAACAGAGGGAAGAGGAGTAGGGGCTGATTTGTAGAGTTATGTAGAATAGGGTTGACTAGCATAGAGTGGAATAGAACAGAGTACACTCTTAGTACATTTTTTTCTATGTAGAACCTTGAAGGGTTCTTTGACTGTACCCATAGGATAATCCATGGAATGCAAAAGGGTTCTACCTGAAACCGAAAAGGGCTCTTGTATGGGGACAGCCGAAGAACCCTTTTGGAACCCCTTTTTTAAAGATTGTAGAGTATAAATCCCTACCATCGGAGGAGCACCAGGGTTGTACTGTGGCTGGTTGGGTGGTGGGCCATTCCACTGTGGGGGCTGGGCAGGGGGGTACAAAGGGTCCTGGGAGGGGTAGCCTGGGTTGAAGCACTGAAACAAACCACAACAAAACACCGTCACACTCTTTTAGTTTCTTTTCCCGAGAGTTTCACCCCTGACGGGGGGGGATTATGAGGGTTCACTAACAACCGCTGATATAATGGGAGAGATGGATGGACTCACAGAGAGAAACATAATGGAGGAGAGATGGATGGACTCACTGGTTGAGGTGGGGGTCCGGTCCATTGAGGCTGGCCAGGCATCCCAGGGTTGGGGGGAGGGTAAACCTGAGGGTAACCTCCCTGTACATGGAGGAGCACCACAGTAAAACAGAGGGACTAAAACACTATTGGTGTTGTGATTATGTTGTATGTTCTTGGATGCTATTTTTTTTTATCCCTCGTGGGATAAATCAAGTATTTTGAATTGAATACTATATGCGATATACTCATACAAGTACTATACAGCAACAGATACTAACATGGACAACCACAGTTCCCAAAGTTAGATAGAAGGACTTATATACTCAACACATTATGGTTAATGACAAGACGAAGATAAGAAAACGACACACACACAGTTGTGGCCAAAAGTTGAGAATGACACAAATACTAATTTTCAAAGTCTGCTGCCTCAGTTTGTATGATGGCAATTTGCATATACTCCAGAATGTTATGAAGAGTGGTCAGATGAATTGCAATTAATTGCAAAGTCCCTCTGCCATGCAAATGAACTGAATCCCCCAAAAACATTTCCACTGCATTTCAGCCCTGCCAAAAAAGGACCAGCTGACATCATGTCAGTGATTCTCTTATTAACACCGGTGTGAGTGTTGACGAGGAAAAGGCTAGAGATCACGCTGTCATGCTGATTGAGTTTCAATAACAGACTGGAAGCTTCAAAAGGGAGGGTGGTGCTTGGAATCATTGTTCTTCCTTTGTCAACCATGGTTACCTGGAGGAACCATGTGCAGAAACACATGCAGTCATCATTGCATCCTGAGACCATGTGTGGGGTTGCTTCTCAGCCAAGGGAGTGGGCTCACTCACAATTTTGCCTAAGAAAACAGACACGAATAAAGATCTATACCAACACATCCTCGGAGAGCAACTTCTCCCAACCATCCAGGAACAGTTTGGTGAGGAACAATGTCTTTTCCACCATGATGGAGCACCTTGCCATAAGGCAAAAGTGATAACTAAGTGGCTCGGGGAAAAAAACAGATATTCTGGGTCCATGGTCAGGAAACTACCCAGACCTTAATCCCATTGAGAACTTGTGGTCAATCCTCAAGAGGCAGGTGGACAAACAAAAACCCACAAATTCTGACAAACTCAAAGCATTGATTATGCAAGAATGGGCTGCCATCAGTCAGGATGTGGCCCAGAAGTTAATTGACAGCATGCCAGGGCAGATTGCGGAAGTCTTGAAAAAGTAGTGTCAACACTGCAAATATTGACTCTTTTGCATCAACTTCATGCAAGGGTCAATAAATGCCTTTGACACTTACGAAATTCTTGTAATTATACTTCAATATTCCATAGTAACAAAATATCCAAAATATCTAAAGACACCGAGGCAGACTTTGTGAAAATGTATATTTGTGTCATTCTCAAAACTTTTGGCCACGACTGTGTGTGTGTGTGTGTGTGTGTATAATCACTATCTATTCCAATGACATAAAACACAAGGCATGCATCTGGGCCTGGGCCATGATAGGACGTCTGCAATAACCACAGAAAATAAAACACGTCACGTTATTCCTGCTCAACTACAAAACACCATGCGTTACTGCAACAATGTCATTATTATAGTAGTGCAGCATGGGAGACGAGGAGAGACCGATTAGAGGGAGGAACCTGAGGGCAACTTCTACATGGGATTTGTCCCAAACGGCACCATATTCCCGAGTTAACTAGTTTTGACCGGAGACCTATGGCGAGAATCGGGTGCCATTTCGTAGCCAAGCCACCATCTAACTATCCCTCACCGGCACACCAGGTCCAGGGGACACCCCTCCTCCGGGCATGTTGTAGCCGGGAGGGGGGTGCGGAGTCTCGGGGTTGTCCAGTTGGATGGCGGTGGTGTCGGGGGATTTGTTCTTGAAGATCCTCTTCCGGCAACAGAAGCAGATACTGGCGGGGATACCAAGCAGGAGGAGGAGGGCCATGAGGGGGTTGCCTGCTTCATTCTCATGTTTGTCTGGAGGGGGATAGGGGGACAGGGAGGGAGGAGAGGGAGAGAGGGAGAGCGATGCAGAAGGAGCGAGACGGGTAAGTTAATTTGGGAGACATTGCAAAGCCGTAAGGGGAACAGGAGGGAGTGATTGACAGACGACATGTGTTTCACTCTATGCATGTTGTATTCTATCCCCCCCCCCTCACCCCACCCGCCTCTTTCCCACCACCCCATAGCTTACTGAGCAGCCCTGTAGTCCTACAAATAACCAACTAATTAGTGACAAACAGGGACAGATGAGCTGCGAGCCAAACAATGTGTATCCCGAATGGGACCCTATTCCACTATGGGCCCTGGTCAAAAGTAGTGCACTATATCAGGAATAGTGTGCCATTTGGAACGAAGGGCCAGTATACCAGACCATTGGGAAGGGATCCTGATGCTGTGTCTATTTCCATGACCTACTCGAACTTCAACATGACCTAACAGAGGTAATTTAATTCTAAGAATTCTATGCAGC
Organism: Oncorhynchus gorbuscha; assembly: GCF_021184085.1. Classification (NCBI taxonomy): domain Eukaryota; kingdom Metazoa; phylum Chordata; class Actinopteri; order Salmoniformes; family Salmonidae; genus Oncorhynchus; species Oncorhynchus gorbuscha. The sequence continues at coordinate 51,054,704 of NC_060189.1, read as the reverse complement.
CAACACCACTTGTCTCTCTATACAGCACCAGTTTGTATCTCTCGGACTTGTCACTACTTACACTATGCACTAAGCATACTTGGATATTTCTGGACTAGTTTTGACCAGAGCCCAGTGTACTAAATAGGGTGCCATGGAGTGCTTATTACATACGCTGCGGCTACTGTTAATTATCTATCCTGTGGTCTAGTCACTTTACCCCTACCTACAGTGGGGAGAACAAGTATTTGATAACCTGCAAAATCAGCATTGTTTCCTACTTACAAAGCATGTAGAGGTCTGTAAATGTTATCATAGGTACACTTCAACTGTGAGAGACGGAATCTAAAACAAAATCCAGAAAATCACATTGTATGATTTTTAAGTAATTAATTTGCATTTTATTTCATGACACAAGTAATGGTGGAACAAACTCCCTCACGACGCCAGGACAGCGGAGTCAATCACCACCTTCCGGAGACACCTGAAACCCCACCTCTTTAAGGAATACCTAGGATAGGATAAGTAATCCCTCTCACCCCCCCCCCTTTAAGATTTAGATGCACTATTGTAAAGTGACTGTTCCACTGGATGTCATAAGGTGAATGCACCAATTTGTAAGTCGCTCTGGATAAGAGCGTCTGCTAAATGACTTAAATGTAAATGTAATGTATTTGATCACCTACCAACCAGTAAGAATTCCAGCTCTCACAGACCTGTTAGTTTTTCTTTAAGAAGCCCTCCTGTTCTCCACTCATTACCTGTATTCACTGCACCTGTTTGAACTCGTTACCTGTATAAAAGACACCTGTTCACACACTCAAACAGACTCCAACCTCTCCACAATGGCCAAGACCAGAGAGCTGTGTAAAGACATCAGGGATAAAATTGTAGACCTGCACAAGGCTGGGATGGGCTGCAGGACAATAGGCAAGCAGCTTGGTGAGAAGGCAACAACTGTTGGCGCAATTATTAGAAAATGGAAGAAGTTCAAGATGACGGTCAATCACCCTCGGACTGGGTCTCCATGCAAGATCTCACCTCCTGGGGCATCAATGATCATGAGGAAGGTGAGGGATCAGCTCAGAACTACACGGCAGGACCTGGTCAATGACCTGAAGAGAGCTGGGACCACAGTCTCAAAGAAAAGCATGAGTAACACACTACGCCGTCATAGACTAAAATCCTGCAGCGCACGCAAGGTCCTCCTGTTCAAGCCATCGCATGTCCAGGCCCAATGAAGTTTGCCAATGACCACCTGGATGATCCAGAGGAGGACTCATTAAGAGCATTGAAGATGGGTCGTGGCTGGGTCTTCCAGCATGACAACGACCCAAAATACACAGCCAGGGCAACTAAGGAGTGGTTCCGTAAGAAGCATCTCAAGGTCCCGGAGTGGCCTAGCCAGTCTCCAGACCTGAAAGTCCGTATTGCCCAGCGACAGCCCCGAAACCTGAAGGATCTGGAGAAGGTCTGTATGGAGGAGTGGGCCAAAATCCCGGCTGCAGTGTATGCAAACCTGGTCAAGAACTACAGGAAACGTATGATCTCTAATTGCAAACAAAGGTTTCTGTACCAAATATTAAGTTATGCTTTTATGATGCATCAAATACTTATGTCATGCAATAAAATGCAAATGAATTACTTTTTAAAAAATCAGTGATTTTCTTTTAGATCTCACAGTTGAAGTGTACCTATGATTTAAAAGAATTACAGACCTCTACATGCTTTGTAAGTAGGAAAACCTGCCGATTTTGCAGGTTATCAAATACTTGTTCTCCCCACTGTATATGTACAGTGCAGTCGCAAAATAGTCAGACCTCTACATTTTCCCCCATTATGTTACGTTACAGACTTCCTGTAACAGAAGACTGGGTTGGTCCAAACTTCTTCCATTTAAGAATGATGGAGGCCACTGTGTCCTTGGGTACCTGTAATGCTGAATACATTTTTTTTGGTACCCTTCCCCAGATCTGGGCCTCGATAATCCTGTCTCAGAGCTCTAGAGACAATTCCGATATGGACCTTCGTGGCTTGGTTTTTTTCTCTGACATGTACTTTCAAATGTGGGACCATAGACACGTTCGTGCCTTTTCAAAATCATGTCCAATCAATTGAATTTACCACAGGTGGACTCCAATCAAGTTGTAGAAACATCTCAAGGAGGATCGGGATGCACCCGAGCTCAATATTTCTGTATTTTACAAAAGCTTTTAACAACCTGTCTTCACTTTGACATTATGGGGTTGTCTGTAAAGTAATGAGGATCATTTATTTAGACCATTTTAAGAATAAGGCGTGTTGCGTTACAGCCTTATTACCTCACACCCCTGCTCATCAACTGGGTATTGGTACTCTGTATATAGCCATGTTATCATTACTCATTTTGTATTTATTCCTCGTTATTATTTATTATTATTTTTTATTGTTGGGAAGGGCCCGTAACTAAGCATTTCACCAGTCCTACACCCGTTTTAAGAAGCATGTGACAAATAACTGTAGATTTTTTTTTTTTTTCATGATTTGGAACGCAGGAAGCGTCTGCGCAGACCAAGGTTTGGAGTGAAGTGGTATCCCTCCCAACACACACACACGATAACTCAGTAGAAGGGAGTAACGCTGCAGAGCTAACTAACAATCTATGGCAACACAGCGAAACCACAACCTGTGAGTTCCATCCTGACGATGGCGACCACCCGGTCTCGCGTGTCCTTCAGCGTGTAGTAGCCCACGTCCGAGGTGTTGACGTTCTGGATGCTGATCTTGGTGGAAAGGGTCTTGACCCGGTTCCAGTAGTCCGGGAGGTCCTGGGCCACCACTGCCCCATCGTGCACCAGGGTGACGTTGGCGTTGGCGCCCGAGAAGGAGAGCGTGGCGTCGGCCTGGTTGATGCCCTCCAATGAGATGTGGAGTTCCTCACCCACCACGCACTTCGTGTACTCACGCCTGGCTGAGAAAAGGAAGAACATGTTGCATTAGGGGGAAAGGGTGAGAAAAAGAGGGGAGGAGGGTGTACGTGAAAGGGTGAGAGGGGGGGGGGTGAGAGAGAGAAAGAGACAAAAGGCCAAGACGATAACAAAGTAAATGTTATGGCTATCTAATTAAAGGGACAGCCATAGTCCCAGGGTCAGATGAACTTGCGGATACCATTTATGAAGGACATTAGAGGTAGTTTTGTTTTGCGAGCCAATGCTAACTAGCTCTAGAGCATGCAAGCTGTTCCTATAGACATCCAGTCATTGCGCTAACAGCTAGTTAGCAACTTCCTTCAAACTTAAGCAGAGACATAAAAATGGTATCCACAAGTTCATCGGACTCTGTGGAAGTAGGATGAAGGGCTTCGTGCCAAAATCCCAAAATGTCCCTTTAAAATAACATGCAAAGCACTCACTGGTCACAGCCACTTTGAGCGAGGAGATCTCCTTGTTCCAGTAGTCTCTCTGGACATAGGTCCCCTGGTCCTTGTAAGTCACCTTCAGGGGGCAAAGGTCAAACACTTAACAGGGATGATAAGATCAAACTTTATTTATAAGTTCATTTAAAATCTCTTCGCAAAAATATTTAAATATATTAAATGAAGAGGTAGAGGATGGTAGGTGCATTGCTGGGACAGGCTGGGACAGGCTGGGACAGGATGGGTGTTAAGTAATATTAACAGTACCGGTCAAAACCAAGTGGTGAGTTTTGTTAAGTAGGATACCATCTTCTCAAATCCCCACTCAATGACCTCTGGTGGTATGATCTGAGTTGATATACTTTGTTCTCGGGGGTGAAATTTCACTTAGACAATTAAAGAGACAGTCACTCACTTTGTCCAGATACCAGCTCCTGTCGGTTCCTGTCCCAGACACCTTTCCTCTGGTGGCCCGGGACCCACGGTCCCAGTACAGGTACGTCTTCAGGGGCTCTGCAGCGGGGGTGAACTCCAGCTTCTCAGCATTCTTCGGGAGGTAGATCTTCAGCTGATGCCCATGGGACAGGCGCTTGTGCAGGTCGGGCACCACGTAGCCATCTGAGTGCGAGAGAGTGAGTGAGAGAATATGGATGAGAGCAAAAGTGGAGAGAGAAAAAGGGTGTGAGGATTAACACATTTTACTCCACATTACCTGAAGCCGCGGTAAACACAGATAATGTAGCTTGAAACCCTTTTAAAAACAACTGTCATCTACAAATTCTTGGAATCTGCTGACATAGTCTGAAATGGCATCTTCACTATGAAGTGCACTATGGGCCGTGGTCAAAAGTAGTGCCCTATATAGGGAATAGGGTGCCATTAGTGACGGGCCCTAGGTTTCCGCTGTTGCCTAATGCAGTTGGTGGTGTAGGAAGGTGTGGTGCTGTTGCCTAATGCAGTTGGTGGTGTAGGAAGGTGTGGTGCAGGAGCCGTAAACGGGCCCTACCTACACGGCAGTGTACTTTTGGACATTCCTGTCTATTCATCTTGTAATGTCAACCGAATACTCCTCCGGGATATCATTTGTCCATTAACTGTGTTTTCACATTTTTTTTTTTGTTGGTTTGTTCGTGACCTTTCAGTGGAATGTAAAAGAGCCAATAAAGCGGGAGTGCCGTGGGGTTCTGGTGACACTCCCCGCTCACAACTCCCGGCTGGGGATCGGGTTAAAAAAAATCATTATGTCATTCTTCCCAGCTTTCTCCCTTCTCCACCCCTGTGTCATTTATTTATTTATTTATTTATTTATTTATTTATTTATTTATGTATGTATATATAAATAAATAAATAAATATATGGGAATACACAGGAAGCTCCAACTCACCCACACTGAGAACAGTGCCCAGCAGGATCCAAAGACTCCACATCATCTGTATTGGCATATCACAAGAAATATGATAAATTATATTATGAACAGGTTGTGGGGGGGGGTGGTGTAAGACAGACAACAAAGTAACTCAATTATGAATAAATAAAATAACCCAATTTACAGTGATGCTGATCATTTATACAGTACAACTACACCAAAATAATGTCTTCTGTGCAATCTAAATAGTCACAACAAAACCGGGGGAGTGATTGTTAGTCAAACCGAGCGGGGGGGGGGAGCATGTTAGGACAGTGTTCCCCACCGTTTGGTCTTGGCTCAACCCTTTTGCTACTGGATAGAGGAGACTAGAAACTGAGGTTGCATTCCAAATGGCACAGATTCTCTAAATAGTACACTACGTTTGACCATGGCTCTGGTCAAAAGTAGTGCATTTGATAGAGAACAGGGTGCCATTTTGGCCGCAGCCTGTCCAGACTGGAAATGAGGTCCAGTGGGTCAGGAGACGATGTGAAAAGCAACAGGGACAGGCAGCAAGCGGTCCTCAGGCCCTTGGATCACCCCCCCCCCCCCCCCCCCCAAAAAAAAAAAGTGACGGGCCCTAAACTTCATAGAACACAAAGTGTGACTCCTTTTAAAAAGCAATGAATCCATTTGAAAACAGCCTGTGTGGCATCGATATGAGTCAGAAGCAGTTCTTCTAGTGCAGTGATGGGAAACTAGAGGCCCTCAGATACATTTCCAAAAAAAGTTGTGGGCAACTGCAGACCCTCATGAGGAGTTCAGATTTTTTGGGGATTTAGAGATGAGCGCAAATAATGCAAATCAATTGAGCTCAAATAGTGATAAATAATGTAGGCTACTTGCAACTTTACCTTTAGGAATGTTAAAGTAAAAATCGTAAAACTGAAATGATCACACCCCCCTCTTATTTATTATACTATAAAAAGCTTAACTGATCCTAGATCCACGGCATTCCTACTCTGAGACACTTAGGGGTCGATGGAGTTGCAAAGGTAACGTGGGCTCCCGAATCACAACCGGCCGTGATTGGGAGACCCATAGGGCGTCATCCGGGTTTGCCCGAGCGTCGTCCGGGTTTGCCCGAGCGTCGTCCGGGTTTGCCCGAGCGTCGTCCGGGTTTGCCCGAGCGTCGTCCGGGTTTGCCCGAGCGTCGTCCGGGTTTGCCCGAGCGTCGTCCGGGTTTGCCCGGTGTAGGCCATAGGCCATCATTGTAAATAAGAACTTACACAACATGGCCGGTCACACCGCTACCCCCCATCATGTCTCAGAACAAACTTTATTGTACAACCCTTCCTGTTGTTGTAATGCTTACAGTCCTCTCCCACACACAGCACAGCCACCGTGGAAAAAAATACAGTTTACCCACATCCTCTGGAATTTGCACGCTACAGAAGTGTGTGAGTCAGTGTGGAATTCGATGCTTCACATTTCGTGATTCTATGGCAATATGGCTCTGTGATAAACTATTATAGCCTTATACCTTTGTGTAGCCTAACCATCAAACAATCTCTGAAACTTTATTTTAATCATTGCCACACTAAACCGAAAGGTGGGCAATTTAGTCAGCCAATTGAAATGAAACAAGCATAACCGTTTGATAAGGATCGGACCATTTCCCCCACCCATTTTTTTTCTAAAATGACCAAAATCTAACTGCCTGTAGCAAGGATATGCATATTCTTGTTACCCTTTGAAAGAAAACACTTTGAAGTTTGTGGAAATGTGAAAAAGAGCGTCTGCTAAATGACTTAAATGTAAATGTAAATGTAAAATTAATGTAGCAGAATATAACACATTAGATCTGGTAAAAGATAATACAAAAAAAGAAATCCCATCATCTTTGAAATGCAAGAGAAAGGCTAATATGTGATTTAGGAATCTGTGATTTAGGAATCTTTAGATTTTGGCCACTAGATGGGAGCAGTGAATGTGCAAAGTTGTAGACTAATCCAATGCCCCATTGCATTTCTGTTCAAAATGTATCAAGACAAACCAATTAGGCACGTTTGGGCTATCAATACATTTAATTTCATAATTGTGCACTCCTCAAACAATAGCATGGTATTATTTCACTGTAATAGCTACTGTAAACTGGACAGTGCAGTTAGATTAACAAGAATTTAAGCTTTCTGCCCATTTCAGACATGTCTATGTTCTTGTTACTTAAAACATCATGCTAATCACATTAGGGCACGTTAGCTCAACCATCCCGATCACATAAGAGGTTAAACGGCCTCAACCTGATGAGGATCCATAGAACACTAGTTAGTAGTGGCCGTCTCTGCAGAGAACTGGCAGTTCACATGGGGCTGTATAATCTGCAGAGAATGATGCTTTTACTTTGGGAGTGGGACAATAGAATTTAAGCAACAACAAAAATCTATCAAACAATGATGAACCAGAACCACATTCAAGCAGATTTCTAGGAATGAAGGAAGTCTACTATTTTATATTTACTTTAAAAAAGGTCCAATGCAGACATTTTTTATCTCAATGTCAAATCATTTCTGGGTAACAATTAAGTATCTTACTGTTTTCAATGTAAATGGTAAAAATATATATTTTTTAAATCAAAATAAGCTTCTTAGCAAAGAAATTTCTCAAGCAAGATCTTTGCCAGGACTGTCTTGGAGTGGTTGGAGCGGGGGAGGGGAAAACTGAAAACTAGCTGTAATTGGCAGAGAGGTTTGGAGACAACGGGGTGGGAGGGAAATACTAGTTAGACCTTTCTTATTGGTCTATAAACTAATTTGCTGCCTGGTGATGTCATGAAGCAGGCCAAAACTCCATCCCACCAAATCAGGCTGACATTTCAAATAGCTATTACACTAAAAAGGGGATTCGAATTTTCACATTATTATTCCAACCCCATAGTGTGGAAATTAAGAGTTTATTCCCAAAATGCTAGATACACCAATTTTTCACATTTGTTTTTTCATCAGAAATTCTTGATTATGGGTACCTTCATGTGTGTTTATTATATTATATATATTATTATATTATTGTTCTCAGATTGATAATTCATAGTGTATGAAAAACGCTATTTATTAATTGTTTAACTGAAATGGAATGTTCATATCCTGTATATTTGACTGTGATATGTGGGCATCTCAAGTATCTATTTTAAGATTAATCCACTTACTGTATGTCATTATGGATAAGAGCATCTGCAGGATAATATTTATGAATAATTTTAAAGGAAACTTCCTTAATTTTGTTAAGTAGGTATGTTGGTGGCAACATCCAAACTTTTTTCCAACAGATATTATCAATAAATCCATTCCAATAAGGCATGACATAAGGTATAGATACAACATCATGCTGAAACAAGGAGTCAACAGGGTCAATAGAAGGTAGGCTCTGAGGGTCAGGTCTTGACATGTTCCTGAATAACATAGCAACACCTGAGGGAATGGCATCTAAAACAATTGCAAAATCTTTAGGTGTTACAGGGACCTTGTAAAGTGATAAGAATTCTTTATAACTGAGTAAAAGACCCTCTGCATTTACCAGTTGGCTCACCAATAGGATATTATTTCTGAACCGCAGTGACCGGAGATGGCAGAGCTGAAAGGGTAGTCTGAGCGTAGTGAAAAGAACGCCGCGGGCGTGTTCAGACGGACAGCAGAAATTATTCGCGTATTTATTCCGCGTTCAAATCTATTGGGAACTCGTAACTGGGAACTAGGAAATCTAGGACTTCCGACTTTAGTGGGTTCGAAACAACTGAAATCGGGAAAGAAACGGGCTCCGACTGTGAAAAATCGAGTTTGAACGGTCAACCCGCTCGGAATTCCAACTCGGGAACTCATTCTAGAGCATCGACTTCAATTCAATTAAAGTCAAGGGCTTTATTGGCATGGGAAACATGTGTTAACATTGCCAAAGCAAGTGAGGTTCCGACCTGAAGATCACTGATGTCACGGGTTCCTAGTTGTCTTAAACGCGGCATTAACACTGCGAAGCCCGTGCAGGGCACACGTGACTTCCCACTTTGATTCATTAGTGATAGTTCCAAATGGCAGTTGCAGTTGGTTGAGGGCATTAAACGGTAAAGTCTAAATTATAGCATGGGTAGGAAGTCCGCAGGACATGGGCAGCAGGTAATAAGTTATACTACTTACAACTAACAATGATAAATGTCCGTTGGGGGAGGGTCGGGTGTCAGCGGCATTAGAGTGGCTGTACCAGGTTGTGATGCAACTCGACATTATCGATGGTGTTCCTATAGAACACTGCGAGGGCCATCGAGGACAGGTCACATTTCAAATCAAACTTAATTTGTCACATAAGCAGAATACAACAAGTGTTGACCTTACCGTGTAAAGCCCTTAACCAACAGTGGAGTTCACGAAGAGTTAAGAAAATATTAACCAAATAATTTTAAAAAGTAGAACTTTTTATTTTTATCAAGTGAGATTTTAAACGAATACATGTCTAATTGAACAACCCTATGCCATGATTAGATAGTGAAAAAACAATTTATTTAAATCAACATTTCTTAACATGGATATGCAGTGTTTTGGAATGAAACTCTTCAAATATACATAAAAACACAGGATTGTCTCGTTTTGGACTGCACTGTGCCATTAACGCCTATAGTGCGGTTCACTGTGACCGGGGAGACAGCGAGTCTGACTCAAAACAATATGCACACACGCACAACCCACCTTGCACGAGACAGGGAGACTCGCACGCAAGCGCCCAGACACCATGGATTACGATGCAATAAAAAATAACAAGAATCTCCAAAGCAAATTCTAAACAAACATCACTGAACAAGGCAATTGAAGTAAATCCTACAAAGAGTGTCAATTGCCTGTTGCAAAGAAACAGGCTGAATAAACAAAGCCACAATGAAACATTTCACTTTGAGCAGTAAACATGGACCTCACACACACACTTCTTATTGTGCATGCAGAAGAAATAGATAGGCGACATACCTTGATATGAAAGAATCCAGGTGATTATTTTGCTGTTTTTCTCATAACAGTGTCTCGCTCTATTTTCCGGGAGGAGCTTCACGCAGTGACCGGAGATGATAGAACTTAAAGGGTAGTCTGAGTTTAGTGGGGAGAAAAAACGCACGGGCGTGTTGAGGCTGCTAATGACGGACGAGTAGACAATGGACCTGATCGGACAGCTCAGAGCCTCTGCTCTTTTCTGTCCATAAGAAACAATTGGATTGGTGGAAGAGGCAGGCCAGGAGCAAGGAAGGAGGGTGTGGTCAAGCAAGGCAGCAGAAATTCCTCGCGTATTTATGCCGCGTTCAAATATACTGGGAACTAGGAAATCTACGACTTCCGACTTTAGTGGGTTCAAAACAACTGTGAAAAAAACGAGCTCAGACCTGAAGATCACTGATGTCACGAGTTCCCAGTTGTCTTAAACGCGGCATTAACACGTGACTTCCCACATTGCTTCATCAGTACGATAGTCCCAAATGGCACCCTGGTCCTCTTAGTGCACTGCTCTGGCCAAAAGTACTGCATTACAGGGAGTAGAGTGCCATTTGGGATGCACCCAGTTGTCTTAAACGCGGCATTAACACGTGACTTCCCACATTGCTTCATCAGTACGATAGTCCCAAATGGCACCCTGGTCCTCTTAGTGCACTGCTCTGGCCAAAAGTACTGCATTACAGGGAGTAGAGTGCCATTTGGGATGCACAGTCTAGAAGATACAGGAGGAGACAATGTATCTAGATGATTCTCTCAAAATAATGGTAATGACTGTTTGAAAATGATAACTTGTTATAGCTTACTATTAATAGTCTTTAGAAGCCTAGAAAACTTTATTTTCTCAGAGCCTAGGCCTAAGTGATGTGCTCTAATTTAGGTGTTCATTCTAGTTTAGCTTACTCTAAAATGGTATTGCCTCTAACCTAAAGTGAAAGAAATTGTATTAATTCACATTGATAGCAATATATTATAGCAGGGTTAGGAAGTCTGCAGGACAGGGACAGCAGGTAATAATTTATACATATTTACAACTGTAACCATTATGAATGTCCATTGGGGTGGAGGCAGCGTAAATATCCATTGGGGTGGAGGTAGGGTAAATGTCCATTGGCGTGGAGGCAGGGTAAATGTCCATTGGCGCGGAGGCAGGGTAAATGTCCATTGGGACGGAGGCAGGGTAAATGTCCATTGGCGCGGAGGCAGGGTAAATGTCCATTGGGACGGAGGCAGGGTAAATGTCCATTGGCGCGGAGGCAGGGTAAATGTCCATTGGGGTGGAGGCAGGGTAAATATCCATTGGGTGTGGAGGCAGGGTAAATGTCCATTGGGGTGGAGGCAGGGTAAATGTCCATTGGGGTGGAGGCAGGGTAAATGTCTATTGGGGTGAAGGCAGGGTAAATGTCTATTGGGACGGAGGCAGGGTAAATGTCCATTGGGACGGAGGCAGGGTAAATGTCCATTGGCGCGGAGGCAGGGTAAATGTCCATTGGGGTGGAGGCAGGGTAAATATCCATTGGGGTGGAGGCAGGGTAAATATCCATTGGGGTGGAGGCAGGGTAAATATCCATTGGGGTGGAGGCAGGGTAAATGTCTATTGGGGTGAAGGCAGGGTAAATGTCTATTGGGACGGAGGCAGGGTAAATGTCCATTGGGACGGAGGCAGGGTAAATGTCAATTGGCGCGGAGGCAGGGTAAATGTCCATTGGGACGGAGGCAGGGTAAATGTCCATTGGGGTGGAGGCAGGGTAAATGTCCATTGGGGTGGAGGCAGGGTAAATGTCTATTGGGGTGAAGGCAGGGTAAATGTCTATTGGGACGGAGGCAGGGTAAATGTCCATTGGGACGGAGGCAGGGTAAATGTCCATTGGCGCGGAGGCAGGGTAAATGTCCATTGGTGCGGAGGCAGGGTAAATGTCCATTGGCGCGGAGGCAGGGTAAATGTCCATTGGGGTGGAGGCAGGGTAAATATCCATTGTGGTGGAGGTAGGGTAAATGTCCATTGGGTGTGGAGGCAGGGTAAATGTCCATTGGGGTGGAGGTAGGGTACATGTCCATTGGGGTGTAGGCAGGGTAAATGTACATTGGGACAGAGGCAGGGTAAATGTCCATTAGCGCGGAGGCAGGGTAAATTTCCATTGAGGTGGAGGCAGGGTAAATATCCATTGGGTGTGGAGGCAGGGTAAATGTCCATTGGGGTGGAGGCAGGGTAAATGTCCATTGGGGTGGAGGCAGGGTAAATGTCTATTGGGGTGTAGGCAGGGTAAATGTCTATTGGGGTGAAGGCAGGGTAAATGTCTATTGGGGTGTAGACAGGGTACATGTCCATTGGGGTGTAGGCAGGGTAAATGTCTATTGGGGTGAAGGCAGGGTAAATGTCTATTGGGGTGTAGACAGGGTACATGTCCATTGGGGTGTAGGCAGGGTAAATGTACATTGGGACAGAGGCAGGGTAAATGTCCATTGGCGCGGAGGCAGGGTAAATTTCCATTGAGGTGGAGGCAGGGTAAATATCCATTGGGTGTGGAGGCAGGGTAAATGTCCATTGGGGTGGAGGTAGGGTAAATATCCATTGGGTGTGGAGGCAGGGTAAATGTCCATTGGGGTGGAGGCAGGGTAAATGTCCATTGGGGTGTAGACAGGGTAAATGTCCATTGGGGCGGAGGCAGGGTAAATGTCCATTGGGGTGGAGGCAGGGTAAATGTCCATTGGGGTGGAGGCAGGGTAAATGTCCATTGGGGTGGAGGCAGGGTAAATGTACATTGGGACAGAGGCAGGGTAAATGTCCATTGGCGCGGAGGCAGGGTAAATTTCCATTGAGGTGGAGGCAGGGTAAATATCCATTGGGTGTGGAGGCAGGGTAAATGTCCATTGGGGTGGAGGTAGGGTAAATATCCATTGGGTGTGGAGGCAGGGTAAATGTCCATTGGGGTGGAGGCAGGGTAAATGTCCATTGGGGTGTAGACAGGGTAAATGTCCATTGGGGTGGAGGCAGGGTAAATGTCCATTGGGGTGGAGGCAGGGTAAATGTCCATTGGGGTGGAGGCAGGGTAAATGTCCATTGGGGGAGGGTCGGGGGGGCCAGAGGCAGTGGAGTGGCTGTACCAGGTTGTGGGTTGGCGCCCCCCCCCGGGTTGTGCCGTGGCAGAGATCTTTGTGGGCTATACCCGGCCTTGTCTCAGGATGGTAAGTTGGCGGTTGAAGATATTCCTCTAGTGGTGTGGGGGCTGTGCTTTGGCAAAGCGGGTGGGGTTATATCCTGTGTGTTTGGCCCTGTCCGGGGGTATCATCAGATGGGGCCACAGTGTCTCCTGACCCCTCCTGTCTCAGCCTCCAGTATTTATGCTGCAGTAGTTTATGTGTCGAGGGGCTAGGGTCAGTCTGTTATATCTGGAGTATTTCTCCTGTCTTATCCGGTGTCCTGTGTGAATTTAAGTATGCTCTCTCTAATTCTCTCTTTCTTTCTTTCTTTCTCTCTCTCGGAGGACCTGAGCCCTAGGACCATGCCTCAGGACTACCTGGCATGATGACTCCTTGCTGTCCCCAGTCAACCTGGCCATGCTGCTGCTCCAGTTTCAAATGTTCTGCCTGCGGCAATGGAACCCTGACCTGTTCACCGAACGTGCTACCTGTCCCAGACCTGTTGTTTTCAACTCTCTAGAAACAGCAAGAGCAGTAGAGATACTCTTAATGATCGGCTATGAAAAGCCAACTGACATTTACACCTGAGGTGCTGACTTGCTGCACCCTCGACAACCACTGTGATTATTATTATTTGACCATGCTGGTCATTTATGAACATTTGAACATCTTGGCCATGTTCTGTTATAATCTCCACCTGGCACAGCCAGAAGAGGACTGGCCACCCCTCATAGCCTGGTTCCTCTCTAGGTTTCTTCCTAGGTTCTGGCCTTTCTAGGGAGTTTTTCCTCGCCACTGTGCTTCTACACTTGCATTGCTTGCTGTTTGGGGTTTTAGGCTGGGTTTCTGTACAGCACTTTGATATATCAGCTGATGTAAGAAGGGCTATATTAATACATTTGATTTGATTTTGATTTGATGCAGCTCGATGGTGCTCCTGTAGAACACCGTGAGGGCCCTCGAGGACAGGCCACATTTCAAATCAAATTGAACTTTATTTGTCACATGCGCCAAATACAACAAGTATAGACCTTACCGTGAAAATGCCATTAACCAACAGTGCAGTTCAAGAATAGTTTAGAAAATATTGACCAAATAATAAAAAGTAACATAACATAACAATAACGAGGCTATATACAGGGGGTACCGGTACCGAGTCAGTGTGGAGGCTATATACAGGGGGTACCGGTACCGAGTCAGTGTGGAGGCTATATACAGGGGGTACCGGTACCGAGTCAGTGTGCGGGGGTACAGGTTAGTTGAGGTAAATGTAGGTAGGGGTGAAGTGACTATACATAGATAATTAACAGCGAGTAGCAGCAGTGTACAAAACAAATGGGGAGGGGGGTGGGTCAATGTAATAGTCCGGTGGCCATTTGATTAATTGTTCAGAACTCTTAAGGCTTGGGGGCAGAAGCTGTTAAGGAGCCTTTTGGTCCTAGACTTGGCGCTCCGGTACCGCTTGCCGTGCGGTAGCAGAGAAAACAGTCTATGACTTGGGTGAGTCTCTGATAATTTTATGGGCTTTCATCTGACACCGCCTATTATATAGGTCCTGGATTGCAGGAAGCTTGGCCCTAGTGATGTACTGGCCTGTACGCACTAACCTCTGTACCGCCTTATGGTCAGATGCCGCGCAGTTGCCATACCAGGTCAGGATGGTCTCGATGGTGCAGCTGTAGAACTTTTTGAGGATTTGGGGTCCCATGCCAAATCTTTTCAGTCTCCTGAGGGAAAAGGTTTTGTCGTGCCCTCTTCCCGACTCTCTTGGTGTGTTTGGACCATGATAGATCATTGGTGATGTGGACACCAAGGAACTTGAAACTCTCAACCCGCTCCACAACAACCCCGTTGATATTAATAAGGGCGTGTTCTGCCCGCCTTTTGCTGTAGTCCACGATCAGCTCCTTTGTCTTGCTCACATTGAGGGAGAGGTTGTTGTCCTGGCACCACACTGCCAGTTCTCAATTTGTAAGTCGCTCTGGATAAGAGGGTCTGCTAAATGACTTAAATGTAATTTAAATGTTCTCTGATCTCCAACCTATAGGCTGCTTCTTCTGCCTTCTGAGGTTGAAGAGTCACAGTCGTGACTTCTTCACATTGGTGTCCGTGTGGTTTGACCATTTCAGCTCCTTGGAGAGCGCTGTGGTGGCTTCTTCACATCGGTGTCCGTGTGGTTTGACCATTTCAGCTCCTCAGAGTGCTGAGGAACTTGACGTTTTTGACCGTCTCCATGGCAGCTCCGTTGATGAGGAAGGGGGCGTGCCCAGCCTGGTTTTATTTATAGCCCAAGCCCACTTGTCTAGACTATAAGTCTACTTCTTCTGGGTTTATTTATGTAACCTTTATTTAACTAAGCAAGAACACATTCTTATTTAATTTGACGGCGTACACGGGACAACGCTGGGCCAATTGTGCGCCGCCCTATGCGACTCCAAATCACAGCCGGTTGTGATACAGCCTGAAATCAAACCAGGGTGTCTTTAGTGACGCCTCTAGCACGGAGATGGAGTGCCTTAGACCGCTGCGCCCCTCGGAAGCCCAGTGGTGAATGGTGAAAGCAGATTCACCCACATTTCAGCACTGCCTTTGTCACATTTTGATGACTATATAGTATTTAGGCTATCTCTGTTATTAATCTATAGTTTGTTGGTACTTGCTATCCGGGATCTTCGGGGTGTCCTTGCCCCCATTGAAGTTTACTTTAGGGTACGGGTGTCCCAAGGATTTTGAATAACACTAGTTTGTTGGGGACTACAGACTAGGGGCGGGTTCGGAGGACCCGTGCTATCCCAGCATGCAATAGTCGGAGCTGTACCCAACACGGAACAGCGTGCATGAATACGGAAAGGAAAATTCATCCATCAAAATTTTATTTAGCCGGATTATTATTATATGAGAATCAACACCAAAAACAAGCTATATTTGGATCCGAAGAACATTCATTTATCTGTACTGATACGGTGATATTGGAGGAAACGAACGACCGAGGGTTTAGCTAGCTACTGAAAATGTCCCTGGTTTGTGCAAGTAAGTTCAAGTGAATGAGTTGAGCTGCCCTTCCGTAACGTTAGTGGTAACTATATAGACCGCAAATATCACGTATGTTTGTGTATAAAAATGTCTCTTGAACCTTCCCTTAATTATTGTCACCCTATGCATGTTATACATTTCAATTCGCAAGCATCCTTTTTCAAACATTGTACACTGGATCAGCTTGACATCGGTGTTACTAAACTCAGCAGAAAAACAAACGTCCTCTCACTGTCAACTGCGTTTATTTTCAGCAAACTTATTAACATGTGTAAATATTTGTATGAACATAAGATTCAACAACTGAGACAAACTGAACAAGTTCCACAGAACGTGACTAACAGAAATTGAATAATGTGTCCCAAAGGGGGGGTCAAAAGTAAGTCAGTATCTGGTGTGGCCACCAGCTGCATTAAGTACTGCAGTACATCTCCTCCTCATGGACTGCAATCCCATTGACTTGCTGTGAGATGTTACCCCACTCTTCCACCAAGGCACCTGCAAGTTCCCGGACATTTCTGGGGGGAATGGCCCTCGCCCTCACCCTCCGATCCAACAGGTCCCAGACATGCTCAATGGGATTGAGATCTGGGCTCTTCGCTGGCCATGGCAGAACATTGGCATTCCTGTCTTGCAGGAATTCATGCACAGAACGAGCTGTACGGCTGGTGGCATTGTCATGCTGGAGGGTCATGTCAGGATGAGCCTGCAGGAAGGGTGCCACAGGAGGGAGGAGGATGTCTTCCCTGTAACGCACAGCGTTGACATTGCCCGCAATGACGACAAGCTCAGTCCGATGATGCTGTGACACACCGCCCCAGACCATGACGGACCCTCCAACTCCTTCGCTCCAGAGTACAGGCCTCGGTGTAACGCTCATTCCTTCGATGATAAACGTGAATCCGACCATCACCCCTGGTGAGACACAACCTCGACTTGTCAGTGAAGAGCATTTTCTGCCAGTCCTGTCTGGTCCAGCGACGGTGGGTTTGTGCCCATAGGCGACGTTGCTGATGGTGATGTCTGGTGAGGACCTGCCTTACAACAGGCCTACAAGCCTTCAGTCCAGCCTCTCTCAGCCTATTGGGGACAGTCTGAGCACTGATGGAGGGATTGTGTGTTCCTGGTGTTACTCGGGCAGTTGTTGTTGCCATCCTGTACCTGTCCCGCAGGTGTGATGTTCGGATGTACCGATCCTGTGCAGGTGTTGTTACACGAGGTCTGCCACTGCGAGGACGATCAGCTGTCTGTCCTGTCTCCCTGTAGCGCTGTCTTAGGCGTATCACAGTACGGACATTGCAATTTATTGTCCTGGTCACCTCTGCAGCCCTCATGCCTCCTTGCAGCATGCCTAAGCCACGTTCGCGCAGATGAGCAGGGACCTTGGGCATCTTTCTTTTGGTGTTTTTCAGAGTCAGTAGAAAGGCATCTTTTAGTGTCCTAAGTTTTCATAACTGTGACCTTAATTATCTTTGAAAGACAGGGTCCTGAAAAGGGTGTTTTTCTTTTTCGCTGAGTTTATTTATGTGCAAAGTACACTTAAACGGTAATGTGTTCTTCCATCTTCTGACTCTAGTAATGTTTGCTGTATTTCTGTTGTAATTTTGGGCATGCTAATTTACCCCTCTCGCTCTACCGTCCATCCAGTCTCGAATGAGGTGCCGGAGCACCCCTGCGTGTCGCCGGTGTCCAACCAGGTGTTCGAGCGGCGGCTGATTGAGAAGTACATCGCCGAGAATGGAACAGACCCTATGAATGGGCAGCCTCTGTCAGAGGAGCAGCTGATAGACATTAAAGGTGAGGGAGACATGGAGCAGAGTGTGTTCAGACCTGATGTGGAGCTGAAGTTGACACAGTAAGGGTTAGCCATATCATTTTACTTCCAACTATTCCTGCACGGTGCCCAGCAATCTCTAGGCTGGAGTGCATTCTGCCACTTCTGCCACAACAATGATAACCCCACTAGACAGGCGTCAAAAGATATCTCAACACATGAAGTTATTTTTGTCCCCCCCCCCCCCCCGTGTCAGTCTCTCACCCCATCAGACCCAAAGCTCCCTCATCCACTAGTATCCCAGCCATCCTCAAAGCTCTGCAGGACGAGTGGGTGAGTCCATGTATACTCTCCTACACTCCCCTTTTGCTGTGTCTGAACTGAGACACACACACAGACACTCCCCTTTTGCTGTGTCTGAACCGAGACACACACACAGACACTCCCCTTTGTACCACACAGTCTTCTAAATCTCTCTCTCTCAGGATGCGGTGATGCTCCACAGTTTCACCCTGAGGCAGCAGTTACAGACGACACGTCAGGAGTTAAGCCACGCCCTCTACCAGCACGACGCCGCCTGCAGGGTCATCGCCCGTCTCACCAAGGAGGTCACTGCCGCCAGAGAGGGTAAGAGATGTACACACACACACACACACACACACACACACACACACACACACACACACACACACACACACACACACACACACACACACACACACACACACACACACACACACACACACACACACACACACACACACACACACACACACTATACACATATACACTCAACACATGTGATTATACATACACTGGATTTCTGGTTGTAAAATTTGATCCAATCTTCATCTAAGTCACAACAATAGACAAACACAGTCTGCTTAAACTAATAACACAAACAATGATACGTTTTCATGTCTTTATTGAACACACCGTGTAGGGTGGGAAAAGTATGTGAACCCTTGCATTTAATAACTGGTTGACCCGCCTTTGGAAGCAATAACCTCAACCAAACGTTTTCTGTAGTTGCGGATCAGACCTGCACAACGGTCTGGAGGAATTTTGGACCATTCCTCTTTACAAAACTGTTTCAGTTTAGCAATAGTCTTAGGATGTCTGGTGTGAACCACTCTCAAGGTCATTCCACAGCATTTTAAATTGGGTTGAGGTCAAGACTCTGACTGGGCCACTCCAGAAGGTGTATTTTCTTCTGAAGCCATTCGGTTGTTGATTTACTTGTGTGTTCTGGGTCGTTGTCCTGTAGCATCACCCGACTTCTGTTGAGCTTCAATTTGTGGACAGATAGCCTAACATTCTCTTGCAAAATGTCTTGATAAACTTGGGAATTCATTTTTCCGTCGATGATAGCAAGCTGTCCAGGCCCTGAGGCAGCAATGCAGCCCTAAACCATGATGCTCCCTCCACCATACTTTACAGTTGGGATGAGGTTTTGATGTTGGTCTGCTGTGCCTTTTTTTTCTCCACACATAGTGTTGTGTTCCTTCCAAACATCTCGACTGTAGTTTCATCTGTCCACAGAATATTTTGCCAGTAGCGCTGTGGTGCTGTGGAACATCCAGGTGCACTTTTGCGAACTTCAGACGTGCAGCAATGTTTTTTTTTTGTACAGCAGTGACTTCTTCTGTGGTGTCCTCCCATGAACACCATTCTTGTTTAGTGTTTTACGTATCGTAGACTCGTCAACAGAGATGTTAGCACGTTCCAGAGATTTCTGTAAGTCTTTAGCTGACACTAGCATTCTTCTTAACCTCATTGAGCATTCTGCGCTGTGCTCTTGCAGTCATCTCTGCAGGACGGTCACTCCTAGGGAGAGTAGAAACAGTGCTGAACTTTCTCCATTCATAGACAATTTGTCTTACCGTGGACTAATGAACATCAAGGCTTTTAGAGATACTTTTGTATCCCTTTCCAGCTTTATGCAAGTCAACAATTCTTAATCTTATGTCTTCTGAGATCTCTTTTGTTCGAGGCATGATTCACATCTGGCAATGCTTCTTGTGAATAACAAACGAAATGTTTAGTTTTTTATAGGGTAGAGCAGCTCTAACCAACAGCTCCAAACTTGTCTCATTGTTTGGATTCCAGGTTAGCGGACTCCTGACTCCAATTAGCTTTTGGAGAAGTCATTAGCCTAGGGGTTCACATACTTTTCCCAACATACACTGTGAATGTTTAAATGACGTATTCAATATAAACATGAAGAATACAATCATGTGTGTGTTTATTAGTTTAAGCACACTGTTTGTCTATTGTTGTCACTAAGATCGATCACATTTTATGACAAATTTATGCAGAATTCCAAGTAATTCCAAAGGGTTCACATGCTCTCTTTTTTTGCCACTTTCCATTCTAACTTACACACACACACACACACACACACACACACACACACACACACACACACACACACACACACACACACACACACACACACACACACACACACACACACACACACACACACACACACACACACACACACACACACACACTCTTATGTTCATTTGGAAACAGCTTTGGATGTTAGTGGCCATGGGGCGTCACTTCTCATTTCTCCTTTTCTATGTTTTACCCTCCTCTCTCCCCGTAGCTCTGGCCACTCTGAAGCCACAGGCGGGATTGGTGGTTGCTCAGGCAGTCGCTTCCCAGCCCTCTGTCACGGTCTTATGTTCATTTGGAAACAGCTTTGGATGTTAGTGGCCATGGGGCATCACTTCTCATTTCTCCTTTTCTATGTTTTACCCTCCTCTCTCCCCGTAGCTCTGGCCACTCTGAAGCCACAGGCGGGATTGGTGGTTGCTCAGGCAGTCGCTTCCCAGCCCTCTGTCACGGTCAGTGATTAGCTCACAGCCCTCTGTCACGATCAGTGATTAGCTCCCAGCCCTCTGTCACGGTCAGTGATTAGCTCCCAGCCCTCTGTCACGGTCAGTGATTAGCTCCCAGCCCTCTGTCACGGTCAGTGATTAGCTCCCAGCCCTCTGTCACGGTCAGTGATTAGCTCCCAGCCCTCTGTCACGGTCAGTGATTAGCTCCCAGCCCTCTGTCACGGTCAGTGATTAGCCCTCTGTCACGGTCAGTGATTAGCCCCAGCCCTCTGTCACGGATCAGTGATTAGCCCTCTGTCACGGTCAGTGATTGGCTCCCAGCCCTCTGTCACGGTCAGTGATTAGCTCCCAGCCCTCTGTCACGGTCAGTGATTAGCCCTCTGTCACGGTCCTCCCAGCCCTCTGTCACGGTCAGTGATTGTCAGCTCCCAGCCCTCTGTCACGGTCAGTGATTAGCTCCCAGCCCTCTGTCACGGTCAGTGATTAGCTCCCAGCCCTCTGTCACGGTCAGTGATTAGCTCCCAGCCCTCTGTCACGGTCAGTGATTAGCTCCCAGCCCTCTGTCACGGTCAGTGATTAGCTCCCAGCCCTCCAGTTAATGGGTTTCATTGGCTCCCAGCCCTCTGTCACGGTCAGTGATTAGCTCCCAGCCCTCTGTCACGGTCAGTGATTAGCTCCCAGCCCTCCAGTTAATGGGTTTCATTTGATAGTTAACTGGTTTGATGGTTAAACTTCTCATAAACGCATGAGCTCAAAACGTTTCTTGACTTGAAGTCTTCTGTCTAACTAAGACCTGTAAAGTTGTAGTATCTATTGGTTAAAATAAAAATCATTTTTTGGACAGCTGACGCAAACTCACAGTTTCGAATAAGAAATGTCCAATTCTCGTTTTGTTATTCATTCTGTATTTCATTTCACAGGCTGGAGGTGCAGGAGAGCCCATGGAGGTCAGTGAGCAGGTGGGAATGATACCAGAGATCATACAGAAGGTAAGAGCTGATACATGACCTCACGACATTCACATCCACAGTACAAGAGAAACGATACCACACCGTTATACTCGACCATCATGAGCGTTCATTGCAAATAGTACCATATAAAGCTGTGGTGTATAAAACCTTGAAATAACCAATCAACCATGCAGTCAACCATCCAATCAGTCAACACAGCACAGAGTGACCTATACTAAGATGTCCGCCTCTCTCCACAGCTGCAAGACAAGGCCACTGTCCTGACCATGGAGAGAAAGAAGGTACCAATTCAAACAACTTCCCTGTTGTTATTCATAGAAGAACCGACCTAATGTCCAACCAGTTGTCAGCTGAGTATAAGCTATGGCCTGTGTCTCAAATGGCACCCTACGCCCTACACGCTGCACTACTTTTGAACAGGGGCCATAGGGTGACATTTGGGACATAGCCACGCTGGGAGACATTTTTGTCTGGACCTCACCTCTACCGTCTCTCCTCTTCCCACAGAGAGGAAAGACCGTTCCAGAAGAGCTGGTCCGAACGGAGGACCTCAGCAAGTACAGACAAGTGGCTACCCATGCTGTGTGTGTGTGTGTGTGTGTGTGTGTGTGTGTGTGTGTGTGTGTGTGTGTGTGTGTGTGTGTGTGTGTGTGTGTAGGACCTCTAGCAATGGCTTGTGTTGGAACACTTATTCTTCAAACCTTGGGCAAGTTCAGAAAAGTTCCTCCCTGTTTCAGATCATTTTTCTTCCATTTCATGCCTACTGAACGCAGCCCTAAATTATGTTTCTAAGTCTCTCTCTCTCTGTGTGTGTCTGTCAGGGTCTCCACAGTGCCAGTGTGCCTGGGATCCTGTCTCTGGACCTGTGTCCCTCCGACACCAACAAAGTGCTCACTGGTGAGACACACACACACACCGTCCATTGCCCATTGTAGATATACACACACATATTGTTTCTGTGTGAATTCCATCAAAATGCTTCCTTCCTCAAGATAAAATAACAATAATAAGAAAATTATATGGCTGTGTCCCAACAGTTACTCTACATGTCCTATATAGTGCACTACTCTTGACCAGAAGGGTGACGTTTGGGATGGAGACCCTGGCCAGACCCAGATACAATCCCCTAACTTCTCTCTCTGTCTCCCTCTACAGGCGGGGCTGATAAGAACGTGGTGGTGTTTGATAAGAAGGAGGAGCAGATCATCGCAACCCTGAAAGGACATACCAAGAAGGTCACCTCTGTCATCTACCACCCCTCTCAGGTGAGACGCACACACTTCCTTTCCTTTACTCTCTGTTGACGTAGTCAGCAGCAACGTCTTGCACTGGAATTACTCTCTAACTCTAATATGCCTTGCCTCAACAATTTCTCTCTCTGCGCACTCTCCTCCTCACTCTCTTACTTCAGTCGGTAGTGTTCTCGGCCTCTCCAGACAGCACTATCCGCGTGTGGTCTGTTACCGGGGGCAACTGTGTCCAGGTGGTGCGGGCTCACGAGGCGAGCGTCACCGGGCTCTCTCTCCACGCCACCGGAGACTACCTGCTCAGCTCCTCCGAGGATCAGGTTAAAAAAACAGACACACACGTAACATATGTACACACACACAAACACACACGTAACATATGTACACACACAAAAACACACACGTAACATATGTACACACACACAAACACACACGTAACATATGTACACACACACAAACACACACGTAACATATGTACACACACAAAAACACACGTAACATATGTACACACACAAAAACACAAACGTAACATATGTACACACACACAAACGTAACATATGTACATACACACAAACGTAACATATGTACATACACAAAAACACAAACGTAACATATGTACATACACACAAACACAAACGTAACATATGTACATACATACAAACACAAACGTAACATATGTACATACACACAAACACAAACGTAACATATGTACATACACACAAACACAAACGTAACATATGTACATACACACAAACACAAACGTAACATATGTACATACACAAAAACACAAACGTAACATATGTACATACACACAAACACAAACGTAACATATGTACATACACACAAACACAAACGTAACATATGTACATACACACAAACACAAACGTAACATATGTACATACACACAAACACAAACGTAACATATGTACATACACACAAACACAAACGTAACATATTTACATACACACAAACGTAACATATGTACATACACACAAACGTAACATATGTACATACACACAAACACAAACGTAACATATGTACATACACACAAACGTAACATATGTACATACACACAAACGTAACATATGTACATACACACAAACGTAACATATGTACATGCACACAAACACAAACGTAACATATGTACATGCACACAAACACAAACGTAACATATGTACATGCACACAAACACAAACGTAACATATGTACATGCACACAAACGTAACATATGTACATACACACAAACGTAACATATGTACATACACACAAACGTAACATATGTACATACACACAAACACAAACGTAACATATGTACATACACACAAACACAAACGTAACATATGTACATACACACAAACACAAACGTAACATATGTACATACACACAAACGTAACATATGTACACACACACAAACACAAACGTAACATATGTACATACACACAAACAAAACGTAACATATGTACATGCACACAAACAAAACGTAACATATGTACATGCACACAAACACAAACGTAACATATGTACATGCACACAAACACAAACGTAACATATGTACATGCACACAAACGTAACATATGTACACACACACAAACGTAACATATGTACATACACACAAACGTAACATATGTACACACACACAAACGTAACATATGTACATACACACAAACGTAACATATGTACATACACACAAACGTAACATATGTACATACACACAAACGTAACATATGTACATACACACAAACACAAACGTAACATATGTACATACACACAAACACAAACGTAACATATGTACACACACACAAACGTAACATATGTACACACACACAAACGTAACATATGTACACACACACAAACACAAACGTAACATATGTACACACACAAACACAAACGTAACATATGTACACACACACAAACGTAACATATGTACACACACACAAACGTAACATATGTACACACACACAAACGTAACATATGTACACACACACAAACGTAACATATGTACATACACACAAACACAAACGTAACATATGTACACACACACAAACACAAACGTAACATATGTACACACACACAAACGTAACATATGTACATACACACAAACACAAACGTAACATATGTACATACACACAAACACAAACGTAACATATGTACATACACAAAAACACAAACGTAACATATGTACATACACAAAAACACAAACGTAACATATGTACATACACAAAAACACAAACGTAACATATGTACACACAAAAACACAAACGTAACATATGTACATACACAAACACAAACGTAACATATGTACATACACACAAAACGTAACATATGTACACACACAAAAACACAAACGTAACATATGTACACACACACAAACGTAACATATGTACACACACACAAACGTAACATATGTACACACACACAAACGTAACATATGTACATACACACAAACACAAACGTAACATATGTACACACACACACAAACGTAACATATGTACACACACACAAACACAAACGTAACATATGTACACACACACAAACACAAACGTAACATATGTACACACACACAAACACAAACGTAACATATGTACACACACACAAACACAAACGTAACATATGTACACACACACAAACGTAACATATGTACACACACACAAACACAAACGTAACATATGTACACACACAAAAACACAAACGTAACATATGTACACACACAAAACACAAACGTAACATATGTACACACACACAAACACAAACGTAACATATGTACACACACACAAACACAAACGTAACATATGTACACACACAACAAAACGTAACATATGTACACACACACAAACACAAACGTAACATATGTACACACACACAAACACAAACGTAACATATGTACACACACACAAACACAAACGTAACATATGTACACACACAAAAACACAAACGTAACATATGTACATACACAAAAACACAAACGTAACATATGTACACACACACAAACGTAACATATGTACATGCACACAAACACAAACGTAACATATGTACATGCACACAAACGTAACATATGTACATACACACAAACACAAACGTAACATATGTACATACACACAAACACAAACGTAACATATGTACATACACACAAACACAAACGTAACATATGTACACAAACACAAACGTAACATATGTACACACACACAAACGTAACATATGTACACACACACAAACGTAACATATGTACACACACACAAACGTAACATATGTACATACAAAAACACAAACGTAACATATGTACATACACAAAAACACAAACGTAACATATGTACATACACAAAAACACAAACGTAACATATGTACACACACACAAACACAAACGTAACATATGTACATACACACAAACACAAACGTAACATATGTACATACACACAAACACAAACGTAACATATGTACATACACACAAACACAAACGTAACATATGTACATACACACAAACACAAACGTAACATATGTACATACACACAAACACAAACGTAACATATGTACATACACACAAACACAAACGTAACATATGTACATACACACAAACACAAACGTAACATATGTACACACACACAAACGTAACATATGTACACACACACAAACGTAACATATGTACATACACAAAAACACAAACGTAACATATGTACACACACAAAAACACAAACGTAACATATGTACACACACAAAAACACAAACGTAACATATGTACACACACAAAAACACAAACGTAACATATGTACATACACAAACACAAACGTAACATATGTACATACACAAACACAAACGTAACATATGTACATACACAAACACAAACGTAACATATGTACATACACAAACACAAACGTAACATATGTACATACACAAACGTAACATATGTACATACACAAACACAAACGTAACATATGTACACACACAAACACAAACGTAACATATGTACACACACAAAAACACAAACGTAACATATGTACACACACAAAAACACAAACGTAACATATGTACACACACAAAAACACAAACGTAACATATGTACATACACAAAAACACAAACGTAACATATGTACACACACACAAACGTAACATATGTACACACACACAAACGTAACATATGTACATACACAAAAACACAAACGTAACATATGTACACACACACAAACGTAACATATGTACATACAAAAACACAAACGTAACATATGTACACACACAAAAACACAAACGTAACATATGTACATACACAAAAACACAAACGTAACATATGTACATACACAAACACAAACGTAACATATGTACATACAAAAACGTAACATATGTACATACAAAAACACAAACGTAACATATGTACATACAAAAACGTAACATATGTACATACAAAAACGTAACATATGTACACACACACAAACGTAACATATGTACACACACAAAAACACAAACGTAACATATGTACACACAAAAACACAAACGTAACATATGTACATACACAAAAACACAAACGTAACATATGTACATACACAAAAACACAAACGTGGATTTGGATGTCGAGAATGCTACTGTTATGTAAAGACCTAATTATTATGATTTTTCTCACAATCCGCCGCCTCCCCCTCTTTCTCCAATTGCTATCGCTTCCCTTCTCTCTCTCCATCAGTACTGGGCCTTCTCTGACATCCAAACAGGTCGTGTTCTCACCAAAGTCACTGATGAGGCTGCAGGATGTGGTGAGTGTTTCTATCTCTCTCCCACCCAATTATTACGTTTAATTGAGGAGATAAGACGTTGGTGAAAAGACATGAAAGATGGGAGGAAGTAAAGTAGCCTTGTCCAACCCAGAACGGCCCATAAGGGCAGGAGCATCTGTCCTGTTTCTGTAGTGTGAGGCAGCTTGATGTATAAGTACACCCCCCCCTCCAGAAAGGACACTAGTCTATCACAGGACGGTAGGGGGAGTGAAAGGGCAGTGGGCCGGATTCGAACCCGTGGCGACTGTGGCAGCTCTAATCGCTGGACCACACCGTTGGACCCTCTCTCTCTTCCCAGACGTTTTAGTGGCCACATGTTGCTAGGGACAAGATGTTTTAGTGGCCACATGTTGCTAGGGGCAAGATGTTTTAGTGGCCACATGTTGCTAGGGGCAAGATGTTTTAGTGGCCACATGTTGCTAGGGGCAAGATGTTTTAGTGGCCACATGTTGCTAGGGACCAGCTTCCTCTCATTGTCTGTCAGTATCCAAAAGTAGCATTTGCTAAATGTGGGGTCAGAATTTGTTCTTAACTGACTTGTCGAGTTAAATAACATATCAGGCCCCTTAAATGCCAGGTTGTCTTTCTTATGTAAATAGACAAATAAACAATAACATTTAACCAACCCTCCCCCATGTGAATTGACTGACCTAGTACCTAACTGTGGTAATATTTTTAACCAACCCTCCCCTCTGTGAATTGACTGACCTAGTACCTAACTGTGGTAATATTTCTAACCAACCCTCCCCCTGTGAATTGACTGACCTAGTACCTAACTGTGGTAATATTTCTAACCAACCCTCCCCCTGTGAATTGATTGACCTAGTACCTAACTGTGGTAATATTTCTAACCAACCCTCCCCTCTGTGAATTGACTGACCTAGTACCTAACTGTGGTAATATTTCTAACCAACTCTCCCCCTGTGAATTGATTGACCTAGTACCTAACTGTGGTAATATTTCTAACCAACCCTCCCCCTGTGAATTGATTGACCTAGTACCTAACTGTGGTAATATTTCTAACCAACTCGTCCCCTGTACTCTCTGAAAGCACACTGATACATTGCAAATGCATGTTCTTTACACATCCTGTCTTGTGCCCCTCCAGCTCTGACCTGTGCCCAGTTCCACCCTGACGGTCTGATCTTCGGGAAGGGGACGGCCGACTCTCAGATCAAGATCTGGGACCTGAAGGAGCGCACCAATGTGGCCAACTTCCCCGGCCACATCGGCCCTGTCACCTCCATCGCCTTCTCTGAGAACGGATACTACCTGGCTACAGGTGAGATTGCTGTGTGTGAGAGGACTCTCTATGTGTGCGAGTGCACACGTGAGAGAGAGAAGACTAGCGTGTGTGTGTGTGTCAGTCTCTGTTACTCTCTGTCTGAGTGACTGTGTGGAAAGTTGTATTTGTTCCTGTGTGTTACACACAGGCGATTTTAGCATATAAATCAAATCAAATCAAATTTTATTTGTCACATACACATGGTTAGCAGATGTTAATGCGAGTGTAGCGAAATGCTTGTGCTTCTAGTTCCGACAATGCAGTGATAACCAACAAGTAATCTAACTAACAATTCCAAAACTACTGTCTTATACACAGTGTAAGGGGATAAGGAACATGTACATAAGGATATATGAATGAGTGATGGTACAGAGCAGCATACAGTAGATGGTATCGAGTACAGTATATACATATGAGATGAGTGTGTAGACAAAGTAAACAAAGTGGCATAGTTAAAGTGGCTAGTGATACATGTGTTACATAAGGATGCAGTCGATGTTGTAGAGTACAGTATATACATATGCATATGAGATGAATAATGTAGGGTAAGTAACATTATAAGGTAGCATTGTTTAAAGTGGCTAGTGATATATTTACATCATTTCCCATAAATTCCCATTATTAAAATGGCTGGAGTTGGGTCAGTGTCAATGACAGTGTGTTGGCAGCAGCCACTCAATGTTAGTGGTGGCTATTTAACAGTCTGATGGCCTTGAGATAGAAGCTGTTTTTCAGTCTCTCGGTCCCAGCTTTGATGCACCTGTACTGACCTCGCCTTCTGGATGATAGCGGGGTGAACAGGCAGTGGTTCGGGTGGTTGATGTCCTTGATGATCTTTATGGCCTTCCTGTAACAACGGGTGGTGTAGGTGTCCTGGAGGGCAGGTAGTTTGCCCCCGGTGATGCGTTGTGCAGTCCTCGCTACCCTCTGGAGAGCCTTACGGTTGAGGGCGGAGCAGTTGCCGTACCAGGCGGTGATACAGCCCGCCAGGATGCTCTCGATTGTGCATCTGTAGAAGTTTGTGAGTGCTTTTGGTGACAAGCCAAATTTCTTCAGCCTCCTGAGGTTGAATAGGCGCTGCTGCGCCTTCTTCACGACGCGGTCAGTGTGAGTGGACCAATTCAGTTTGTCTGTGATGTGTATGCCGAGGAACTTAAAACTAGCTACCCTCTCCACTACTGTTCCATCAATGTGGATAGGGGGGTGTTCCCTCTGCTGTTTCCTGAAGTCCACAATCATCTCCTTAGTTTTGTTGACGTTGAGTGTGAGGTTATTTTCCTGACACCACACTCCAAGGGCCCTCACCTCCTCCCTGTAGGCCGTCTCGTCGTTGTTGGTAATCAAGCCTACCACTGTTGTGTCGTCCGCAAACTTGATGATTGAGTTGGAGGCGTGCGTGGCCACGCAGTCGTGGGTGAACAGGGAGTACAGGAGAGGGCTCAGAACGCACCCTTGTGGGGCCCCGTGTTGAGGATCAGCGGGGAGGAGATGTTGTTGCCTACCCTCACCACCTGGGGGCGGCCCGTCAGGAAGTCCAGTACCCAGTTGCACAGGGCGGGGTCGAGACCCAGGGTCTCGAGCTTGATGACGAGCTTGGAGGGTACTATGGTGTTGAATGCCGAGCTGTAGTCGATGAACAGCATTCTCACATAGGTATTCCTCTTGTCCAGGTGGGTTAGGGCAGTGTGCAGTGTGGTTGAGATTGCATCGTCTGTGGACCTATTTGGGCGGTAAGCAAATTGGAGTGGGTCTAGGGTGTCAGGTAGGGTGGAGGTGATATGGTCCTTGACTAGTCTCTCAAAGCACTTCATGATGACGGAAGTGAGTGCTACGGGGCGGTAGTCGTTTAGCTCAGTTACCTTAGCTTTCTTGGGAACAGGAACAATGGTGGCCCTCTTGAAGCATGTGGGAACAGCAGACTGGTATAGGGATTGATTGAATATGTCCGTAAACACACCGGCCAGCTGGTCTGCGCATGCTCGGAGGGCGCGGCTGGGGATGCCGTCTGGGCCTGCAGCCTTGCGAGGGTTAACACGTTTAAATGTCTTACTCACCTCGGCTGCAGTGAAGGAGAGACTGCATGTTTCCGTTGCAGGCCGTGTCAGTGGCACTGTATTGTCCTCAAAGCGGGCAAAAAAGTTATTTAGTCTGCCTGGGAGCAAGACATCCTGGTCCGTGACTGGGCTGGATTTCATCTTGTAGTCCGTGATTGACTGTAGACCCTGCCACATGCCTCTTGTGTCTGAGCCATTGAATTGAGATTCCACTTTGTCTCTGTACTGACGGGGGGCGAACTCCCCCACATTATTTGGGTGCAAGGCAGCAAAGCCACCACTACACAACGCAACACAAAACAATACATGAATTGCACTATAACGGTGACAAACAGTGCCCATAAACTGTTAGGGCCTCCATAAAGCTGTCCCAACAACGGAGCTTTCTGTTAAGCACCATGGAGTGAATCTTTACCACTGCTACACCTGGCTATCAGCAGAGCTTTATCTGGCAGTGAAACTGTTCATCCAGCCTCATTTACTGCCTTTAAAAAAACATAGCTGATATGGCTGACTGACTTAAACAAATGTGGTTTCTACTGACAATTGAGATGTACAAACTATGGCATAAGGGAACGACGAGCAGATAAGAGGCGATCCGTAATTTCGATTAAGACATTAATGAGCGAGCTAGGACGGACGTAGTCAATATAACTATTTGTTCAGCACTTTTGAAATGTACAGCGACAGAATTCAGAAGATGGGCCGTTCTTAGTGTTCTCCCTGTACACCAAGTCAAAACCGTATGATAAATAAACGGGGCATATAAGCAGACAATGAATGCTCTTACAATATTCAATTACATTTCTCTAAAACAGGCTATAGGCTACATGTGCACCAACAAGTCAGAACAGTTGGCTAAGTTATGAGGGGGAAAGGGACCAAATTATTAGGGTGAGGCACATGGACTACTAACATCTTACTACACAACATACACTTAGTATTACTTTCTTGGCTACAGTATACATATCTCCCTGGCATATTACATCATTTATGCAGCAGCATTCAATACATTTTTGGACTCATTTTGTTGTGCTGTGCTCACTTGAACAGGAAGGTGGCGCTGTGGTCCTTTTTGTGGGCAAAGTTTGTCAAAGTTGAGCATTCTCTGGATTTATGGTGCTTTCAAGACAACTGGGAACTCGGGGGGAAAAACAAGGTTGAATCATGACGTCAGTGATCTTCAGTTCGGAGCTCTAGAAAGAGGCCTGAGTTCCCGACTTGGAATTCCATGTTGGAGGACATTTCAAAACATATTTTCCCAGTCGGAACTCATTTTTTCCCCCAGAGTTCCCAGTTGTCTTGAACTCACTGAAGTCTTAAGATTTTCCAGTTTTGAACGCGGCAGATGTCATGCTGCATTGACAGCATAGCCAATGTATTCAACCTTTTCTGGCTCATGGCCACGTGAATGTTTATACTTTCAAGAGACCCTTAAACCCAGACTTGGACCACACATCCGCTCCACTGAGTAGCAGGCTAGTGATTTCTTTGCAACGCTTGCAGTTAACCACTGATTCCTTCCAAACCACTCATTGTTGAATTTGCGATGTCTAAGTTGTTGTATAATCTTTATGTCCAATGGCCACCGATATGTTTTATTTATACTTTATCTTCATATGACAAGGATTGAAAAGGATTTGCCAGTAGATTGTTGACTTGATTCATGAAGACGACTGCTTGACTAGCTTGCTAGCTACAATTTTGAAAGTATGGACTGATCATGTCGACATCAATCAAAGCTACGGTAGATATCACTTGATTTGACGTCATTTTATGGCCAATGACCTTGAGCCTTCTTGGATGAGCACTTCTAATGTAAATCTATGGCAGCACCCAAGAGGCTTGAATTTTCGAGCTCTCCCTGTAGATTTTGCAGTGTGGTAGTGTCCCCATGAGTGACAGAACACTGAACCAATTACGGCGCAACTAGAGAACATTACCAACCCCTACACTTCGTATTTTCCGCTGGCTGCCCCACCACCAGAGAAAGCACTGAGCTAGACTGAAACACCTGCATTTTGGAGCTGCCTTACTAAAGAAAGAGACCATGTTTGTATGCGGCTTTATTAACTCAATTATTATTATTTGATTTTTTTTACATTGTTTGCAAACTGATATGTGACACCTATTAATGCCCAATATATTTTTTAGCTAAACAGGTGGGGCTCTGAATGACGGGTCGCCACTGCTCACCTCCATTTCACTCACATTTGTGAATAAAAATAGTCAAGTGTGATCACATTATAGCAAAATAAATGATGCAGCAACTGTTTAAGGTATTTTTGCCGATTTTTGTTTCATAGCTGGAAAATGAATCGCAGGTCAAATCACTACAAATCCTATAGTCTATCCCACCTCGTGCTGCAACAGTGTAAGTGAAGAGCCGAGTTGAAATATTCATTTTTAGAAGCGCTGCACACTGGCATAAAAGTTGGTATAATTGACTTGAAACGAAAGTCTACCAAAGTGAGACTTTGTCCTTGTGTTTCTTGGCTATGTACATTGTTTTATTCACAAGCTAGGGTTGTTTTTTTAATGTTTGAGTTTCATCTGCTAGAAAAGAGAAAACAATGCGTCTACTAATTCAGACTCAATCTCACTGGGCACAAACTTGATTTGATTCACGTTACCACGGTAACCTCTCCCTTAAAGGGGC
Source organism: Oncorhynchus gorbuscha (assembly GCF_021184085.1). Classification (NCBI taxonomy): domain Eukaryota; kingdom Metazoa; phylum Chordata; class Actinopteri; order Salmoniformes; family Salmonidae; genus Oncorhynchus; species Oncorhynchus gorbuscha. Next base: position 51,021,192 of record NC_060189.1, on the reverse strand, counting down.
AGGTGAACATTTATGTGCCATCTGATATTTTGGTTAAGAGACTAGGGTCACAAAAAAAAAATGTAAACAATATACCACAACTTCTTATTAGTTATAAATCGCATTGTTTTAGAAACATTAAAGTACGCTCATCTGTTTTTTTCTTGTTTTGTTGGTGTAATTATTGCAAACCAAAATATTTTGTCTGGTTAAAAAAATCTGAGTACATTTTTGGCCCTGCTCACCTCACCACCTCTCCTGTCTCCAGGTGCCCAGGACAGCTCAGTGAAGCTCTGGGATCTGAGGAAGCTGAAAAACTTCAAAACCATCACCCTGGACAACAACTACGAGGTAAAAAGAGCAGAAAATAATTTGTGCCCATCTGAAATGACCCCTATCCCCTACACTACTTCTGACCAGAGCCTAGTGTACGATCTTAAGAAATCCACTGCTATTTGAGACAGTCGTTGTAGACTGTACACTGGACATTCAGAAGCTAGTCGTGCTACAATCTAGCCTGGTCCCACATCTGTGCTCTTGCATTCTTCATTTCTGTCACTGGCATGACAATTCCATAAGGAGTTTGCAAGAGAGCAGAAACCAACTGGCACCCAGGCTAGCAACGGTCTGCCCTGTATGACTACTGTAGTCTCCTTGTACTGAACTACCCTGTCAATGTAGGTAAATGACATGCAAGTCTCTTTCCTCTCCCTCAGGTGAAGTCCCTGGTGTTTGACCAGAGTGGGACGTACCTGGCTGTGGGTGGTACTGACATCAGGGTCTACATCTGTAAGCAGTGGTCAGAGGTCCTCAACTTCACAGGTAAGAGAATGCACTGTGTGTGTGTGTGTGTTATACTGCTAGAGATGCAGTGGCAAGTGGTGCTGAGTTAGATTGGGACAGAAACAGTGGTCTAGAGGTGGGTCTTCAAAGTGCCTGGGTTGATGATGATAGCGTGTTTGTATGTATATACAGTACTTTATGAAATATTTAAAAAGTGTATCTGTGAAATGTACTATTCTGTTTATCAGCACCTCCCCAACTTGATTGGGTGTGCGTCAACTCATGCTTTTGAGTTGAGTTCAAGTCTAACATTTTTGCCTTGTTATTGTTTTGTTTTTCTTTACCCAGAACACACTGGGGTGGTGACTGGCGTGGCGTTCGGGGAGCACGCCCAGTTCCTCACCTCCACCGGAATGGACAGGAGCCTCAAGTTCTACAGCCTGTAACAACAGGGATCAAAGATCATATGGGCAGAGTGATGGATGGCTCTGATTGGCTGGCCTCTCTGAGGTCACACTGATGATGTATGCATGGGAAGAGACTTTGGATGCGTCCCAAATGGCACCCTAGGGAATAGGATGCCATCTGGGGGACACACAGACCCTGCAGCAGTTGATCAGAAGGGAAATGCAGCCTGATTGGATAATAATCTGAGGCTGGAATGTTAGAATGGATTTTTAACTAATATGCTCCATGAACAATGGTGAAACAGAGCACATCAGTTTGGATTCCGGGTGACTGGAATTCACCCAAAATATGTCATGCAACAATCCTACTGTATATGACCCATACTATACTAAGAGCCATGGGGCATGTCCCAAATGGCACCCTATTCCCTATATAGGGCTGCACTACTTTTGACAGGAGCCCTATGGGCCCCAGTCAAAGGTTGTACACGATAAAGGGAATGGGGTGCCATTTGGGACACAAGCATTGACTGAATC